>NW_026697644.1:0-41361 GCF_030435755.1 Ochotona princeps
CACACAAACGAATGCTCCACATGCGGGTTTCACATGCCACCGACTCCACATTCACAGGCAACTTCAGCTCCACAGCCGTTTTCAGATAGCCCTCAATGCAAAGGCTCTAGACGCAAATATTGGTGTGAGAGCTAATTCAATCAAGGAAACACTGCATGTTGGTGAAGGGCATATTGAAGAAGGATCAGCCGAGTGGTTTTTTGTGGGAGAACAACTCCATTTGGCTCACTAACTTCACACACCATCAGGCTTCCAAGCAGCTCTCAATGAAACTCAGTTTTCACACTCTATGCTTAGTGCCCTTTGAGTACATTAAATAGGAATGAACCTGGTAGAGCATCCCACACAAACGAATGCTCCACATGCGGGTTTCACATGCCACCAACTCCACATTCACAGGCAACTTCAGCGCCACAGCCATTTTCAGATAGCCCTCAATGCAAAGGCTCTAGACGCAAATATTGGTGTGAGAGCTAATTCAATCAAGGAAACACTGCATGTTGGTGAAGGGCATATTGAAGAAGGATCAGCCGAGTGGTTCTTGTGGGAGAACAACTCCATTTGGCTCACTAACTTCACACACCATCAGGCTTCCAAGCAGCTCTCAAGGAAACTCAGTTTTCACACTCTATGCTTAGTGCCCTTTGAGTACCTAGGACTGAAATGAAGCTTGGTGAGCATCCCACACAAACGAATGCTCCACATGCGGGTTTCACATGCCACCAACTCCACATTAACAGGCAACTTCAGCGCCACAGCCGTTTTCAGATAGCCCTCAATGCAAAGGGCTCTAGACGCAAATATTGGTGTGAGAGCTAATTCAATCAAGGAAACACTGCATGTTGGTGAAGGGCATATTGAAGAAGGATCGACCGAGTGGTTTTTTGTAGGAGAACAACTCCATTTGGCTCACTAACTTCACACACCATCAGGCTTCCAAGCAGCTCTCAAGGAAACTCAGTTTTCACACTCTATGCTTAGTGCACTTTGAGTGCATTATTTAGGAATGAACCTGGTAGAGCATCCCACACAATCGAATACTCCACATGCGGGTTTCACATGCCACCAACTCCACATTCACAGGCAACTTCAGCGCCACAGCCGTTTTCAGATAGCCCTCAATGCAAAGGCTCTAGACGCAAATATTGGTGTGAGAGCTAATTCAATCAAGGAAACACTGCATGTTGGTGAAGGGCATATTGAAGAAGGATCAGCCGAGTGGTTCTTGTGGGAGAACAACTCCATTTGGCTCACTAACTTCACACACCATCAGGCTTCCAAGCAGCTCTCAAGGAAACTCAGTTTTCACACTCTATGCTTAGTGCCCTTTGAGTACCTAGGACTGAAATGAAGCTTGGTGAGCATCCCACACAAACGAATGCTCCACATGCGGGTTTCACATGCCACCAACTCCACATTAACAGGCAACTTCAGCGCCACAGCCGTTTTCAGATAGCCCTCAATGCAAAGGCTCTAGACGCAAATATTGGTGTGAGAGCTAATTCAATCAAGGAAACACTGCATGTTGGTGAAGGGCATATTGAAGAAGGATCAGCCGAGTGGTTCTTGTGGGAGAACAACTCCATTTGGCTCACTAACTTCACACACCATCAGGCTTCCAAGCAGCTCTCAAGGAAACTCAGTTTTCACACTCTATGCTTAGTGCCCTTTGAGTGCATTATTTAGGAATGAACCTGGTAGAGCATCCCACACAATCGAATGCTCCACATGCGGGTTTCACATGCCACCAACTCCACATTCACAGGCAACTTCAGCTCCACAGTCATTTTCAGATAGCCCTCAATGCAAAGGCTCTAGACGCAAATATTGGTGTGAGAGCTAATTCAATCAAGGAAACACTGCATGTTGGTGAAGGGCATATTGAAGAAGGATCGGCCGAGTGGTTTTTTGTCGGAGAACAACTCCATTTGGCTCACTAACTTCACACACCATCAGGCTTCCAAGCAGCTCTCAAGGAAACTCAGTTTTCACACTCTATGCTTAGTGCCCTTTGAGTGCCTAGGACTGAAATGAAGCTTGGTGAGCATCCCACACAAACGAATGCTCCACATGCGGGTTTCACATGCCACCAACTCCACATTAACAGGCAACTTCAGCGCCACAGCCGTTTTCAGATAGCCCTCAATGCAAAGGCTCTAGACGCAAATATTGGTGTGAGAGCTAATTCAATCAAGGAAACACTGCATGTTGGTGAAGGGCATATTGAAGAAGGATCAGCCGAGTGGTTCTTGTGGGAGAACAACTCCATTTGGCTCACTAACTTCACACACCATCAGGCTTCCAAGCAGCTCTCAAGGAAACTCAGTTTTCACACTCTATGCTTAGTGCCCTTTGAGTGCCTAGGACTGAAATGAAGCTTGGTGAGCATCCCACACAGACGAATGCTCCACATGCGGGTTTCACATGCCACCAACTCCACATTAACAGGCAACTTCAGCGCCACAGCCGTTTTCAGATAACCCTCAATGCAAAGGCTCTAGACGCAAATATTGTTGTGAGAGCTAATTCAATCAAGGAAACACTGCATGTTGGTGAAGGGCATATTGAAGAAGGATCGACCGAGTGGTTTTTTTTGTAGGAGAACAACTCCATTTGGCTCACTAACTTCACACACCATCAGGCTTCCAAGCAGCTCTCAAGGAAACTCAGTTTTCACACTCTATGCTTAGTGCCCTTTGAGTGCATTATTTAGGAATGAACCTGGTAGAGCATCCCACACAAACGAATGCTCCACATGCGGGTTTCACATGCCACCAACTCCACATTCACAGGCAACTTCAGCGCCACAGCCGTTTTCAGATAGCCCTCAATGCAAAGGCTCTAGACGCAAATATTGGTGTGAGAGCTAATTCAATCAAGGAAACACTGCATATTGGTGAAGGGCATATTGAAGAAGGATCAGCCGAGTGGTTCTTGTGGGAGAACAACTCCATTTGGCTCACTAACTTCACACACCATCAGGCTTCCAAGCAGCTCTCAAGGAAACTCAGTTTTCACACTCTATGCTTAGTGCACTTTGAGTGCCTAGGACTGAAATGAAGCTTGGTGAGCATCCCACACAAACGAATGCTCCACATGCGGGTTTCACATGCCACCAACTAAACATTCACAGGCAACCTCAGCTCCACAGCCGTTTTCAGATAGCCCTCAATGCAAAGGCTCTAGACGCAAATATTGGTGTGAGAGCTAATTCAATCAAGGAAACACTGCATGTTGGTGAAGGGCATATTGAAGAAGGATCAGCCGAGTGGTTTTTTGTGGGAGAACAACTCCATTTGGCTCACTAACTTCACACACCATCAGGCTTCCAAGCAGCTCTCAATGAAACTCAGTTTTCACACTCTATGCTTAGTGCCCTTTGAGTACATTAAATAGGAATGAACCTGGTAGAGCATCCCACACAAACGAATGCTCCACATGCGGGTTTCACATGCCACCAACTCCACATTCACAGGCAACTTCAGCGCCACAGCCATTTTCAGATAGCCCTCAATGCAAAGGCTCTAGACGCAAATATTGGTGTGAGAGCTAATTCAATCAAGGAAACACTGCATGTTGGTGAAGGGCATATTGAAGAAGGATCAGCCGAGTGGTTCTTGTGGGAGAACAACTCCATTTGGCTCACTAACTTCACACACCATCAGGCTTCCAAGCAGCTCTCAAGGAAACTCAGTTTTCACACTCTATGCTTAGTGCCCTTTGAGTACCTAGGACTGAAATGAAGCTTGGTGAGCATCCCACACAAACGAATGCTCCACATGCGGGTTTCACATGCCACCAACTCCACATTAACAGGCAACTTCAGCGCCACAGCCGTTTTCAGATAGCCCTCAATGCAAAGGGCTCTAGACGCAAATATTGGTGTGAGAGCTAATTCAATCAAGGAAACACTGCATGTTGGTGAAGGGCATATTGAAGAAGGATCGACCGAGTGGTTTTTTGTAGGAGAACAACTCCATTTGGCTCACTAACTTCACACACCATCAGGCTTCCAAGCAGCTCTCAAGGAAACTCAGTTTTCACACTCTATGCTTAGTGCACTTTGAGTGCATTATTTAGGAATGAACCTGGTAGAGCATCCCACACAATCGAATACTCCACATGCGGGTTTCACATGCCACCAACTCCACATTCACAGGCAACTTCAGCGCCACAGCCGTTTTCAGATAGCCCTCAATGCAAAGGCTCTAGACGCAAATATTGGTGTGAGAGCTAATTCAATCAAGGAAACACTGCATGTTGGTGAAGGGCATATTGAAGAAGGATCGGCCGAGTGGTTTTTTGTCGGAGAACAACTCCATTTGGCTCACTAACTTCACACACCATCAGGCTTCCAAGCAGCTCTCAAGGAAACTCAGTTTTCACACTCTATGCTTAGTGCCCTTTGAGTGCCTAGGACTGAAATGAAGCTTGGTGAGCATCCCACACAAACGAATGCTCCACATGCGGGTTTCACATGCCACCAACTCCACATTAACAGGCAACTTCAGCGCCACAGCCGTTTTCAGATAGCCCTCAATGCAAAGGCTCTAGACGCAAATATTGGTGTGAGAGCTAATTCAATCAAGGAAACACTGCATGTTGGTGAAGGGCATATTGAAGAAGGATCAGCCGAGTGGTTCTTGTGGGAGAACAACTCCATTTGGCTCACTAACTTCACACACCATCAGGCTTCCAAGCAGCTCTCAAGGAAACTCAGTTTTCACACTCTATGCTTAGTGCCCTTTGAGTGCATTATTTAGGAATGAACCTGGTAGAGCATCCCACACAATCGAATGCTCCACATGCGGGTTTCACATGCCACCAACTCCACATTCACAGGCAACTTCAGCGCCACAGCCATTTTCAGATAGCCCTCAATGCAAAGGCTCTAGACGCAAATATTGGTGTGAGAGCTAATTCAATCAAGGAAACACTGCATGTTGGTGAAGGGCATATTGAAGAAGGATCAGCCGAGTGGTTCTTGTGGGAGAACAACTCCATTTGGCTCACTAACTTCACACACCATCAGGCTTCCAAGCAGCTCTCAAGGAAACTCAGTTTTCACACTCTATGCTTAGTGCCCTTTGAGTACCTAGGACTGAAATGAAGCTTGGTGAGCATCCCACACAAACGAATGCTCCACATGCGGGTTTCACATGCCACCAACTCCACATTCACAGGCAACTTCAGCTCCACAGCCATTTTCAGATAGCCCTCAATGCAAAGGCTCTAGACGCAAATATTGGTGTGAGAGCTAATTCAATCAAGGAAACACTGCATGTTGGTGCAGGGCATATTGAAGAAGGATCAGCCGAGTGGTTTTTTGTGGGAGAACAACTCCATTTGGCTCACTAACTTCACACACCATCAGGCTTCCAAGCAGCTCTCAAGGAAACTCAGTTTTCACACTCTATGCTTAGTGCCCTTTGAGTGCATTATTTAGGAATGAACCTGGTAGAGCATCCCACACAAACGAATGCTCCACATGCGGGTTTCACATGCCACCAACTCCACATTCACAGGCAACTTCAGCTCCACAGCCGTTTTCAGATAGCCCTCAATGCAAAGGCTCTAGACGCAAATATTGGTGTGAGAGCTAATTCAATCAAGGAAACACTGCATGTTGGTGAAGGGCATATTGAAGAAGGATCAGCCGAGTGGATTTTTGTGGGAGAACAACTCCATTTGGCTCACTAACTTCACACACCATCAGGCTTCCAAGCAGCTCTCAAGGAAACTCAGTTTTCACACTCTATGCTTAGTGCCCTTTGAGTGCCTAGGACTGAAATGAAGCTTGGTGAGCATCCCACACAAACGAATGCTCCACATGCGGGTTTCACATGCCACCAACTCCACATTAACAGGCAACTTCAGCGCCACAGCCGTTTTCAGATAGCCCTCAATGCAAAGGCTCTAGACGGAAATATTGGTGTGAGAGCTAATTCAATCAAGGAAACACTGCATGTTGGTGAAGGGCATATTGAAGAAGGATTGACCGAGTGGTTTTTTGTAGGAGAACAACTCCATTTGGCTCACTAACTTCACACACCATCAGGCTTCCAAGCAGCTCTCAAGGAAACTCAGTTTTCACACTCTATGCTTAGTGCCCGTTGAGTACCTAGGACTGAAATGAAATTGGTAGAGCATCCCACACAAACGAATGCTACACATGCGGGTTTCACATGCCACCAACTCCATATTCACAGGCAACTTCAGCGCCACAGCCGTTTTCAGATAGCCCTCAATGCAAAGGCTCTAGACGCAAATATTGGTGTGAGAGCTAATTCAATCAAGGAAACACTGCATGTTGGTGAAGGGCATATTGAAGAAGGATCAGCCGAGTGGTTCTTGTGGGAGAACAACTCCATTTGGCTCACTAACTTCACACACCATCAGGCTTCCAAGCAGCTCTCAAGGAAACTCAGTTTTCACACACTATGCTTAGTGCCCTTAGAGTGCCTAGGACTGAAATGAAGCTTGGTGAGCATCCCACACAAAAGAATGCTCCACATGCGGGTTTCACATGCCACCAACTCCACATTAACAGGCAACTTCAGCGCCACAGCCGTTTTCAGATAACCCTCAATGCAAAGGCTCTAGACGCAAATATTGGTGTGAGAGCTAATTCAATCAAGGAAACACTGCATGTTGGTGAAGGGCATATTGAAGAAGGATCGACCGAGTGGTTTTTTTGTAGGAGAACAACTCCATTTGGCTCACTAACTTCACACACCATCAGGCTTCCAAGCAGCTCTCAAGGAAACTCAGTTTTCACACTCTATGCTTAGTGCCCTTTGAGTGCATTATTTAGGAATGAACCTGGTAGAGCATCCCACACAAACGAATGCTCCACATGCGGGTTTCACATGCCACCAACTCCACATTCACAGGCAACTTCAGCGCCACAGCAGTTTTCAGATAGCCCTCAATGCAAAGGCTCTAGACGCAAATATTGGTGTGAGAGCTAATTCAATCAAGGAAACACTGCATGTTGGTGAATGGCATATTGAAGAAGGATCAGCCGAGTGGTTCTTGTGGGAGAACAACTCCATTTGGCTCACTAACTTCACACACCATCAGGCTTCCAAGCAGCTCTCAAGGAAACTCAGTTTTCACACTCTATGCTTAGTGCACTTTGAGTGCCTAGGACTGAAATGAAGCTTGGTGAGCATCCCACACAAACGAATGCTCCACATGCGGGTTTCACATGCCACCGACTCCACATTCACAGGCAACTTCAGCTCCACAGCCGTTTTCAGATAGCCCTCAATGCAAAGGCTCTAGACGCAAATATTGGTGTGAGAGCTAATTCAATCAAGGAAACACTGCATGTTGGTGAAGGGCATATTGAAGAAGGATCAGCGGAGTGGTTTTTTGTGGGAGAACAACTCCATTTGGCTCACTAACTTCACACACCATCAGGCTTCCAAGCAGCTCTCAAGGAAACTCAGTTTTCACACTCTATGCTTAGTGCCCTTTGAGTACATTAAATAGGAATGAACCTGGTAGAGCATCCCACACAAACGAATGCTCCACATGCGGGTTTCACATGCCACCAACTCCACATTCACAGGCAACTTCAGCGCCACAGCCATTTTCAGATAGCTCTCAATGCAAAGGCTCTAGACGCAAATATTGGTGTGAGAGCTAATTCAATCAAGGAAACACTGCATGTTGGTGAAGGGCATATTGAAGAAGGATCAGCCGAGTGGTTCTTGTGGGAGAACAACTCCATTTGGCTCACTAACTTCACACACCATCAGGCTTCCAAGCAGCTCTCAAGGAAACTCACTTTTCACACTCTATGCTTAGTGCCCTTTGAGTGCCTAGGACTGAAATGAAGCTTGGTGAACATCCCACACAAACGAATGCTCCACATGCGGGTTTCACATGCCACCAACTCCACATTAACAGGCAACTTCAGCGCCACAGCCGTTTTCAGATAGCCCTCAATGCAAAGGGCTCTAGACGCAAATATTGGTGTGAGAGCTAATTCAATCAAGGAAACACTGCATGTTGGTGAAGGGCATATTGAAGAAGGATCGACCGAGTGGTTTTTTGTAGGAGAACAACTCCATTTGGCTCACTAACTTCACACACCATCAGGCTTCCAAGCAGCTCTCAAGGAAACTCAGTTTTCACACTCTATGCTTAGTGCACTTTGAGTGCATTATTTAGGAATGAACCTGGTAGAGCATCCCACACAATCGAATGCTCCACATGCGGGTTTCACATGCCACCAACTCCACATTAACAGGCAACTTCAGCGCCACAGCCGTTTTCAGATAGCCCTCAATGCAAAGGCTCTAGACGCAAATATTGGTGTGAGAGCTAATTCAATCAAGGAAACACTGCATGTTGGTGAAGGGCATATTGAAGAAGGATCGACCGAGTGGTTTTTTGTAGGAGAACAACTCCATTTGGCTCACTAACTTCACACACCATCAGGCTTCCAAGCAGCTCTCAAGGAAACTCAGTTTTCACACTCTATGCTTAGTGCCCTTTGAGTGGATTATTTAGGAATGAACCTGGTAGAGCATCCCACACAATCGAATGCTCCACATGCGGGTTTCACATGCCACCAACTCCACATTCACAGGCAACTTCAGCGCCACAGCCGTTTTCAGATAGCCCTCAATGCAAAGGCTCTAGACGCAAATATTGGTGTGAGAGCTAATTCAATCAAGGAAACACTGCATGTTGGTGAAGGGCATATTGAAGAAGGATCAGCCGAGTGGTTCTTGTGGGAGAACAACTCCATTTGGCTCACTAACTTCACACACCATCAGGCTTCCAAGCAGCTCTCAAGGAAACTCAGTTTTCACACTCTATGCTTAGTGCCCTTTGAGTACCTAGGACTGAAATGAAGCTTGGTGAGCATCCCACACAAACGAATGCTCCACATGCGGGTTTCACATGCCACCAACTCCACATTCACAGGCAACTTCAGCGCCACAGCCATTTTCAGATAGCCCTCAATGCAAAGGCTCTAGACGCAAATATTGGTGTGAGAGCTAATTCAATCAAGGAAACACTGCATGTTGGTGAAGGGCATATTGAAGAAGGATCAGCCGAGTGGTTTTTTGTGGGAGAACAACTCCATTTGGCTCACTAACTTCACACACCATCAGGCTTCCAAGCAGCTCTCAAGGAAACTCAGTTTTCACACTCTATGCTTAGTGCCCTTTGAGTGCATTATTTAGGAATGAACCTGGTAGAGCATCCCACACAAACGAATGCTCCACATGCGGGTTTCACATGCCACCAACTCCACATTCACAGGCAACTTCAGCTCCACAGCCGTTTTCAGATAGCCCTCAATGCAAAGGCTCTAGACGCAAATATTGGTGTGAGAGCTAATTCAATCAAGGAAACACTGCATGTTGGTGAAGGGCATATTGAAGAAGGATCAGTCGAGTGGTTTTTTGTGGGAGAACAACTCCATTTGGCTCACTAACTTCACACACCATCAGGCTTCCAAGCAGCTCTCAAGGAAACTCAGTTTTCACACTCTATGCTTAGTGCCCTTTGAGTGCCTAGGACTGAAATGAAGCTTGGTGAGCATCCCACACAAACGAATGCTCCACATGCGGGTTTCACATGCCACCAACTCCACATTCACAGGCAACTTCAGCGCCACAGCCGTTTTCAGATAGCCCTCAATGCAAAGGCTCTAGACGCAAATATTGGTGTGAGAGCTAATTCAATCAAGGAAACACTGCATGTTGGTGAAGGGCATATTGAAGAAGGATCGACCGAGTGGTTTTTTGTAGGAGAACAACTCCATTTGGCTCACTAACTTCACACACCATCAGGCTTCCAAGCAGCTCTCAAGGAAACTCAGTTTTCACACTCTATGCTTAGTGCCCTTTGAGTGCATTATCTAGGAATGAACCTGGTAGAGCATCCCACACAATCGAATGCTCCACATGCGGGTTTCACATGCCACCAACTCCACATTCACAGGCAACTTCAGTGCCACAGCCGTTTTCAGATAGCCCTCAATGCAAAGGCTCTAGACGCAAATATTGGTGTGAGAGCTAATTCAATCAAGGAAACACTGCATGTTGGTGAAGGGCATATTGAAGAAGGATCAGCCGAGTGGTTCTTGTGGGAGAACAACTCCATTTGGCTCACTAACTTCACACACCATCAGGCTTCCAAGCAGCTCTCAAGGAAACTCAGTTTTCACACTCTATGCTTAGTGCCCTTTGAGTGCATTATTTAGGAATGAACCTGGTAGAGCATCCCACACAAACGAATGCTCCACATGCGGGTTTCACATGCCACCAACTCCACATTCACAGGCAACTTCAGCGCCACAGCCGTTTTCAGATAGCCCTCAATGCAAAGGCTCTAGACGCAAATATTGGTGTGAGAGCTAATTCAATCAAGGAAACACTGCATGTTGGTGAAGGGCATATTGAAGAAGGATCAGCCGAGTGGTTCTTGTGGGAGAACAACTCCATTTGGCTCACTAACTTCACACACCATCAGGCTTCCAAGCAGCTCTCAAGGAAACTCACTTTTCACACTCTATGCTTAGTGCCCTTTGAGTGCATTATCTAGGAATGAACCTGGTAGAGCATCCCACACAAGCGAATGCTCCACATGCGGGTTTCACATGCCACCAACTCCACATTCACAGGCAACTTCAGCGCCACAGCCGTTTTCAGATAGCCCTCAATGCAAAGGCTCTAGACGCAAATATTGGTGTGAGAGCTAATTCAATCAAGGAAACACTGCATGTTGGTGAAGGGCATATTGAAGAAGGATCAGCCGAGTGGTTCTTGTGGGAGAACAACTCCATTTGGCTCACTAACGTCACACACCATCAGGCTTCCAAGCAGCTCTCAAGGAAACTCACTTTTCACACTCTATGCTTAGTGCCCTTTGAGTGCATTATCTAGGACTGAAATGAAGCTTGGTGAGCATCCCACACAAACGAATGCTCCACATGCGGGTTTCACATGCCACCAACTCCACATTAACAGGCAACTTCAGCGCCACAGCCGTTTTCAGATAGCCCTCAATGCAAAGGGCTCTAGACGCAAATATTGGTGTGAGAGTTAATTCAATCAAGGAAACACTGCATGTTGGTGAAGGGCATATTGAAGAAGGATCGACCGAGTGGTTTTTTGTAGGAGAACAACTCCATTTGGCTCACTAACTTCACACACCATCAGGCTTCCAAGCAGCTCTCAAGGAAACTCAGTTTTCACACTCTATGCTTAGTGCACTTTGAGTGCATTATTTAGGAATGAACCTGGTAGAGCATCCCACACAATCGAATGCTCCACATGCGGGTTTCACATGCCACCCACTCCACATTAACAGGCAACTTCAACTCCACAGCCGTTTTCAGATAGCCCTCAATGCAAAGGCTCTAGACGCAAATATTGGTGTGAGAGCTAATTCAATCAAGGAAACACTGCATGTTGGTGAAGGGCATATTGAAGAAGGATCAGTCGAGTGGTTTTTTGTGGGAGAACAACTCCATTTGGCTCACTAACTTCACACACCATCAGGCTTCCAAGCAGCTCTCAAGGAAACTCAGTTTTCACACTCTATGCTTAGTGCCCTTTGAGTGCCTAGGACTGAAATGAAGCTTGGTGAGCATCCCACACAAACGAATGCTCCACATGCGGGTTTCACATGCCACCAACTCCACATTCACAGGCAACTTCAGCGCCACAGCCGTTTTCAGATAGCCCTCAATGCAAAGGCTCTAGACGCAAATATTGGTGTGAGAGCTAATTCAATCAAGGAAACACTGCATGTTGGTGAAGGGCATATTGAAGAAGGATCGACCGAGTGGTTTTTTGTAGGAGAACAACTCCATTTGGCTCACTAACTTCACACACCATCAGGCTTCCAAGCAGCTCTCAAGGAAACTCAGTTTTCACACTCTATGCTTAGTGCCCTTTGAGTGCATTATCTAGGAATGAACCTGGTAGAGCATCCCACACAATCGAATGCTCCACATGCGGGTTTCACATGCCACCAACTCCACATTCACAGGCAACTTCAGCGCCACAGCCGTTTTCAGATAGCCCTCAATGCAAAGGCTCTAGACGCAAATATTGGTGTGAGAGCTAATTCAATCAAGGAAACACTGCATGTTGGTGAAGGGCATATTGAAGAAGGATCAGCCGAGTGGTTCTTGTGGGAGAACAACTCCATTTGGCTCACTAACTTCACACACCATCAGGCTTCCAAGCAGCTCTCAAGGAAACTCAGTTTTCACACTCTATGCTTAGTGCCCTTTGAGTGCATTATTTAGGAATGAACCTGGTAGAGCATCCCACACAAACGAATGCTCCACATGCGGGTTTCACATGCCACCAACTCCACATTCACAGGCAACTTCAGCGCCACAGCCGTTTTCAGATAGCCCTCAATGCAAAGGCTCTAGACGCAAATATTGGTGTGAGAGCTAATTCAATCAAGGAAACACTGCATGTTGGTGAAGGGCATATTGAAGAAGGATCAGCCGAGTGGTTCTTGTGGGAGAACAACTCCATTTGGCTCACTAACTTCACACACCATCAGGCTTCCAAGCAGCTCTCAAGGAAACTCACTTTTCACACTCTATGCTTAGTGCCCTTTGAGTGCATTATCTAGGAATGAACCTGGTAGAGCATCCCACACAAGCGAATGCTCCACATGCGGGTTTCACATGCCACCAACTCCACATTCACAGGCAACTTCAGCGCCACAGCCGTTTTCAGATAGCCCTCAATGCAAAGGCTCTAGACGCAAATATTGGTGTGAGAGCTAATTCAATCAAGGAAACACTGCATGTTGGTGAAGGGCATATTGAAGAAGGATCAGCCGAGTGGTTCTTGTGGGAGAACAACTCCATTTGGCTCACTAACTTCACACACCATCAGGCTTCCAAGCAGCTCTCAAGGAAACTCAGTTTTCACACTCTATGCTTAGTACCCTTTGAGTGCCTAGGACTTAAATGAAGCTTGGTGAGCATCCCACACAAACGAATGCTCCACATGCGGGTTTCACATGCCACCAACTCCACATTCACAGGCAACTTCAGCGCCACAGCCGTTTTCAGATAGCCCTCAATGCAAAGGTTCTAGACGCAAATATTGGTGTGAGAGCTAATTCAATCAAGGAAACACTGCATGTTGGTGAAGGGCATATTGAAGAAGGATCAGCCGAGTGGTTTTTTGTGGGAGAACAACTCCATTTGGCTCACTAACTTCACACACCATCAGGCTTCCAAGCAGCTCTCAAGGAAACTCAGTTTTCACACTCTATGCTTAGTGCCCTTTGAGTACCTACGACTGAAATGAACCTGGTAGAGCATCCCACACAAACGAATGCTCCACATGCGGGTTTCACATGCCACCAACTCCACATTCACAGGCAACTTCAGCGCCACAGCCGTTTTCAGATAGCCCTCAATGCAAAGGCTCTAAACGCAAATATTGGTGTGAGAGCTAATTCAATCAAGGAAACACTGCATGTTGGTGAAGGGCATATTGAAGAAGGATCAGCCGAGTGGTTCTTGTGGGAGAACAACTCCATATGGCTCACTAACTTCACACACCATCAGGCTTCCAAGCAGCTCTCAAGGAAACTCAGTTTTCACACTCTATGCTTAGTGCCCTTTGAGTACCTAGGACTGAAATGAAGCTTGGTGAGCATCCCACACAAACGAATGCTCCACATGCGGGTTTCACATGCCACCAACTCCACATTCACAGGCAAATTCAGCGCCACAGCCGTTTTCAGATAGCCCTCAATGCAAAGGCTCTAGACGCAAATATTGGTGTGAGAGCTAATTCAATCAAGGAAACACTGCATGTTGGTGAAGGGCATATTGAAGAAGGATCGGCCGAGTGGTTTTTTGTGGGAGAACAACTCCATTTGGCTCACTAACTTCACACACCATCAGGCTTCCAAGCAGCTCTCAAGGAAACTCAGTTTTCACACTCTATGCTTAGTGCCCTTTGTGTGCCTAGGACTGAAATGAAGCTTGATGAGGATCCCACACAAACGAATGCTCCACATGCGGGTTTCACATGCCACCAACTCCACATTCACAGGCAACTTCAGCGCCACTGCCGTTTTCAGATAGCCCTCAATGCAAAGGCTCTAGACGCAAATATTGGTGTGAGAGCTAATTCAATCAAGGAAACACTGCATGTTGGTGAAGGGCATATTGAAGAAGGATCAGCCGAGTGGTTCTTGTGGGAGAACAACTCCATTTGGCTCACTAACTTCACACACCATCAGGCTTCCAAGCAGCTCTCAAGGAAACTCACTTTTCACACTCTATGCTTAGTGCCCTTTGAGTGCATTATCTAGGAATGAACCTGGTAGAGCATCCCACACAAACGAATGCTCCACATGCGGGTTTCACATGCCACCAACTCCACATTCACAGGCAACTTCAGCGCCACAGCCGTTTTCAGATAGCCCTCAATGCAAAGGCTCTAGACGCAAATATTGGTGTGAGAGCTAATTCAATCAAGGAAACACTGCATGTTGGTGAAGGGCATATTGAAGAAGGATCAGCCGAGTGGTTCTTGTGGGAGAACAACTTCATTTGGCTCTCTAACTTCACACACCATCAGGCTTCCAAGCAGCTCTCAAGGAAACTCAGTTTTCACACTCTATGCTTAGTGCCCTTTGAGTGCCTAGGACTGAAACGAACCTGGTAGAGCATCCCACACAAACGAATGCTCCACATGCGGGTTTCACATGCCACCAACTCCACATTCACAGGCAACTTCAGCGCCACAGCCGTTTTCAGATAGCCCTCAATGCAAAGGCTCTAGACGCAAATATTGGTGTGAGAGCTAATTCAATCAAGGAAACACTGCATGTTGGTGAAGGGCATATTGAAGAAGGATCAGCCGAGTGGTTCTTGTGGGAGAACAACTCCATTTGGCTCACTAACTTCACACACCATCAGGCTTCCAAGCAGCTCTCAAGGAAACTCAGTTTTCACACTCTATGCTTAGTGCCCTTTGAGTGCATTATTTAGGAATGAACCTGGTAGAGCATCCCACACAAACGAATGCTCCACATGCGGGTTTCACATGCCACCAACTCCACATTCACAGGCAACTTCAGCGCCACAGCCGTTTTCAGATAGCCCTCAATGCAAAGGCTCTAGACGCAAATATTGGTGTGAGAGCTAATTCAATCAAGGAAACACTGCATGTTGGTGAAGGGCATATTGAAGAAGGATCAGCCGAGTGGTTCTTGTGGGAGAACAACTCCATTTGGCTCACTAACTTCACACACCATCAGGCTTCCAAGCAGCTCTCAAGGAAACTCACTTTTCACACTCTATGCTTAGTGCCCTTTGAGTGCATTATCTAGGAATGAACCTGGTAGAGCATCCCACACAAGCGAATGCTCCACATGCGGGTTTCACATGCCACCAACTCCACATTCACAGGCAACTTCAGCGCCACAGCCGTTTTCAGATAGCCCTCAATGCAAAGGCTCTAGACGCAAATATTGGTGTGAGAGCTAATTCAATCAAGGAAACACTGCATGTTGGTGAAGGGCATATTGAAGAAGGATCAGCCGAGTGGTTCTTGTGGGAGAACAACTCCATTTGGCTCACTAACTTCACACACCATCAGGCTTCCAAGCAGCTCTCAAGGAAACTCAGTTTTCACACTCTATGCTTAGTACCCTTTGAGTGCCTAGGACTTAAATGAAGCTTGGTGAGCATCCCACACAAACGAATGCTCCACATGCGGGTTTCACATGCCACCAACTCCACATTCACAGGCAACTTCAGCTCCACAGCCGTTTTCAGATAGCCCTCAATGCAAAGGTTCTAGACGCAAATATTGGTGTGAGAGCTAATTCAATCAAGGAAACACTGCATGTTGGTGAAGGGCATATTGAAGAAGGATCAGCCGAGTGGTTTTTTGTGGGAGAACAACTCCATTTGGCTCACTAACTTCACACACCATCAGGCTTCCAAGCAGCTCTCAAGGAAACTCAGTTTTCACACTCTATGCTTAGTGCCCTTTGAGTACCTACGACTGAAATGAACCTGGTAGAGCATCCCACACAAACGAATGCTCCACATGCGGGTTTCACATGCCACCAACTCCACATTCACAGGCAACTTCAGCGCCACAGCCGTTTTCAGATAGCCCTCAATGCAAAGGCTCTAAACGCAAATATTGGTGTGAGAGCTAATTCAATCAAGGAAACACTGCATGTTGGTGAAGGGCATATTGAAGAAGGATCAGCCGAGTGGTTCTTGTGGGAGAACAACTCCATATGGCTCACTAACTTCACACACCATCAGGCTTCCAAGCAGCTCTCAAGGAAACTCACTTTTCACACTCTATGCTTAGTGCCCTTTGAGTGCATTATCTAGGAATGAACCTGGTAGAGCATCCCACACAAACGAATGCTCCACATGCGGGTTTCACATGCCACCAACTCCACATTCACAGGCAACTTCAGCGCCACAGCCGTTTTCAGATAGCCCTCAATGCAAAGGCTCTAGACGCAAATATTGGTGTGAGAGCTAATTCAATCAAGGAAACACTGCATGTTGGTGAAGGGCATATTGAAGAAGGATCAGCCGAGTGGTTCTTGTGGGAGAACAACTTCATTTGGCTCTCTAACTTCACACACCATCAGGCTTCCAAGCAGCTCTCAAGGAAACTCAGTTTTCACACTCTATGCTTAGTGCCCTTTGAGTGCCTAGGACTGAAACGAACCTGGTAGAGCATCCCACACAAACGAATGCTCCACATGCGGGTTTCACATGCCACCAACTCCACATTCACAGGCAACTTCAGCGCCACTGCCGTTTTCAGATAGCCCTCAATGCAAAGGCTCTAGACGCAAATATTGGTGTGAGAGCTAATTCAATCAAGGAAACACTGCATGTTGGTGAAGGGCATATTGAAGAAGGATCAGCCGAGTGGTTCTTGTGGGAGAACAACTCCATTTGGCTCACTAACGTCACACACCATCAGGCTTCCAAGCAGCTCTCAAGGAAATTCAGTTTTCACACTCTATGCTTAGTGCCCTTTGAGTGCATTATCTAGGAATGAACCTGGTAGAGCATCCCACACAAACGAATGCTCGACATGCAGGTTTCACATGCCACCAACTCCACATTCACAGGCAACTTCAACGCCACAGCCATTTTCAGATAGCCCTCAATGCAAAGGCTCTAGACGCAAATATTGGTGTGAGAGCTAATTCAATCAAGGAAACACGGCATGTTGGTGAAGGGCATATTGAAGAAGGATCAGCGGAGTGGTTTTCTGTGGGAGAACAACTCCATTTGGCTCACTAACTTCACACACCATCAGGCTTCCAAGCAGCTCTCAAGGAAACTCAGTTTTCACACTCTATGCTTAGTGCCCTTTGAGTGCCTAGGACTGAAATGAAGCTTGGTGAGCATCCCACACAAACGAATGCTCCACATGCGGGTTTCACATGCCACCAACTCCACATTCACAGGCAACTTCAGCTCCACAGCCGTTTTCAGATAGCCCTCAATGCAAAGGTTCTAGACGCAAATATTGGTGTGAGAGCTAATTCAATCAAGGAAACACTGCATGTTGGTGAAGGGCATATTGAAGAAGGATCAGCCGAGTGGTTTTTTGTGGGAGAACAACTCCATTTGGCTCACTAACTTCACACACCATCAGGCTTCCAAGCAGCTCTCAAGGAAACTCAGTTTTCACACTCTATGCTTAGTGCCCTTTGAGTACCTAGGACTGAAATGAACCTGGTAGAGCATCCCACACAAACGAATGCTCCACATGCGGGTTTCACATGCCACCAACTCCACATTCACAGGCAACTTCAGCACCACAGCCGTTTTCAGATAGCCCTCAATGCAAAGGCTCTAAACGCAAATATTGGTGTGAGAGCTAATTCAATCAAGGAAACACTGCATGTTGGTGAAGGGCATATTGAAGAAGGATCAGCCGAGTGGTTCTTGTGGGAGAACAACTCCATATGGCTCACTAACTTCACACACCATCAGGCTTCCAAGCAGCTCTCAAGGAAACTCAGTTTTCACACTCTATGCTTAGTGCCCTTTGAGTACCTAGGACTGAAATGAAGCTTGGTGAGCATCCCACACAAACGAATGCTCCACATGCGGGTTTCACATGCCACCAACTCCACATTCACAGGCAAATTCAGCGCCACAGCCGTTTTCAGATAGCCCTCAATGCAAAGGCTCTAGACGCAAATATTGGTGTGAGAGCTAATTCAATCAAGGAAACACTGCATGTTGGTGAAGGGCATATTGAAGAAGGATCGGCCGAGTGGTTTTTTGTCGGAGAACAACTCCATTTGGCTCACTAACTTCACACACCATCAGGCTTCCAAGCAGCTCTCAAGGAAACTCAGTTTTCACACTCTATGCTTAGTGCCCTTTGTGTGCCTAGGACTGAAATGAAGCTTGATGAGGATCCCACACAAACGAATGCTCCACATGCGGGTTTCACATGCCACCAACTCCACATTCACAGGCAACTTCAGCGCCACTGCCGTTTTCAGATAGCCCTCAATGCAAAGGCTCTAGACGCAAATATTGGTGTGAGAGCTAATTCAATCAAGGAAACACTGCATGTTGGTGAAGGGCATATTGAAGAAGGATCAGCCGAGTGGTTCTTGTGGGAGAACAACTCCATTTGGCTCACTAACTTCACACACCATCAGGCTTCCAAGCAGCTCTCAAGGAAACTCACTTTTCACACTCTATGCTTAGTGCCCTTTGAGTGCATTATCTAGGAATGAACCTGGTAGAGCATCCCACACAAACGAATGCTCCACATGCGGGTTTCACATGCCACCAACTCCACATTCACAGGCAACTTCAGCGCCACAGCCGTTTTCAGATAGCCCTCAATGCAAAGGCTCTAGACGCAAATATTGGTGTGAGAGCTAATTCAATCAAGGAAACACTGCATGTTGGTGAAGGGCATATTGAAGAAGGATCAGCCGAGTGGTTCTTGTGGGAGAACAACTTCATTTGGCTCTCTAACTTCACACACCATCAGGCTTCCAAGCAGCTCTCAAGGAAACTCAGTTTTCACACTCTATGCTTAGTGCCCTTTGAGTGCCTAGGACTGAAACGAACCTGGTAGAGCATCCCACACAAACGAATGCTCCACATGCGGGTTTCACATGCCACCAACTCCACATTCACAGGCAACTTCAGCACCACAGCCGTTTTCAGATAGCCCTCAATTCAAAGGGTCTAGACACAAATATTGGTGTGAGAGCTAATTCAATCAAGGAAACACTGCATGTTGGTGAAGG
Source organism: Ochotona princeps (assembly GCF_030435755.1). Classification (NCBI taxonomy): domain Eukaryota; kingdom Metazoa; phylum Chordata; class Mammalia; order Lagomorpha; family Ochotonidae; genus Ochotona; species Ochotona princeps. Next base: position 19,303 of record NW_026697644.1, read on the forward strand.
GCATATTGAAGAAGGATCAGCCGAGTGGTTCTTGTGGGAGAACAACTCCATTTGGCTCACTAACGTCACACACCATCAGGCTTCCAAGCAGCTCTCAAGGAAATTCAGTTTTCACACTCTATGCTTAGTGCCCTTTGAGTGCATTATCTAGGAATGAACCTGGTAGAGCATCCCACACAAACGAATGCTCGACATGCGGGTTTCACATGCCACCAACTCCACATTCACAGGCAACTTCAACGCCACAGCCATTTTCAGATAGCCCTCAATGCAAAGGCTCTAGACGCAAATATTGGTGTGAGAGCTAATTCAATCAAGGAAACACTGCATGTTGGTGAAGGGCATATTGAAGAAGGATCAGCGGAGTGGTTTTCTGTGGGAGAACAACTCCATTTGGCTCACTAACTTCACACACCATCAGGCTTCCAAGCAGCTCTCAAGGAAACTCAGTTTTCACACTCTATGCTTAGTGCCCTTTGAGTTCCTAGGACTGAAATGAAGCTTGGTGAGCATCCCACACAAACGAATGCTCCACATGCGGGTTTCACATGCCACCAACTCCACATTCACAGGCAACTTCAGCGCCACAGCCATTTTCAGATAGCCCTCAATGCAAAGGCTCTAGACGCAAATATTGGTGTGAGAGCTAATTCAATCAAGGAAACACGGCATGTTGGTGAAAGGCATATTGAAGAAGGATCAGCCGAGTGGTTTTCTGTGGGAGAACAACTCCATTTGGCTCACTAACTTCACACACCATCAGGCTTCCAAGCAGCTCTCAAGGAAACTCAGTTTTCACACTCTATGCTTAGTGCCCTTTGAGTACCTACGACTGAAATGAAGCTTGGTGAGGATCCCACACAAACGAATGCTCCACATGCGGGTTTCACATGCCACCAACTCCACATTCACAGGCAACTTCAGCGCCACAGCCGTTTTCAGATAGCCCTCAATGCAAAGGCTCTAGACGCAAATATTGGTGTGAGAGCTAATTCAATCAAGGAAACACTGCATGTTGGTGAAGGGCATATTGAAGAAGGATCAGCCGAGTGGTTCTTGTGGGAGAACAACTCCATTTGGCTCACTAACTTCACATACCATCAGGCTTCCAAGCAGCTCTCAAGGAAACTCACTTTTCACACTCTATGCTTAGTGCCCTTTGAGTGCATTATCTAGGAATGAACCTGGTAGAGAATCATACACAAACGAATGCTCCACATGCGGGTTTCACATGCCACCAACTCCACATTCACAGGCAACGTCAGCGCCACAGCCGTTTTCAGATAGCCCTCAATGCAAAGGCTCTAGACGCAAATATTGGTGTGAGAGCTAATTCAATCAAGGAAACACTGCATGTTGGTGAAGGGCATATTGAAGAAGGATCAGCCGAGTGGTTCTTGTGGGAGAACAACTCCATTTGGCTCTCTAACTTCACACACCATCAGGCTTCCAAGCAGCTCTCAAGGAAACTCAGTTTTCACACTCTATGCTTAGTGCCCTTTGAGTGCATTATCTAGGAATGAACCTGGTAGAGCATCCCACACAAACGAATGCTCGACATGCAGGTTTCACATGCCACCAACTCCACATTCACAGGCAACTTCAGCGCCACAGCCATTTTCAGATAGCCCTCAATGCAAAGGCTCTAGACGCAAATATTGGTGTGAGAGCTAATTCAATCAAGGAAACACTGCATGTTGGTGAAGGGCATATTGAAGAAGGATCAGCCGAGTGGTTCTTGTGGGAGAACAACTCCATTTGGCTCACTAGCTTCACACACCATCAGGCTTCCAAGCAGCTCTCAAGGAAACTCAGTTTTCACACTCTATGCTTAGTGCCCTTTGAGTGCCTAGGACTGAAATGAAGCTTGGTGAGCATCCCACACAAACGAATGCTCCACATGCGGGTTTCACATGCCACCAACTCCACATTCACAGGCAACTTCAGCGCCACAGCCATTTTCAGATAACCCTCAATGCAAAGGCTCTAGACGCAAATATTGGTGTGAGAGCTAATTCAATCAAGGAAACACTGCATGTTGGTGAAGGGCATATTGAAGAAGGATCAGCCGAGTGGTTTTCTGTGGGAGAACAACTCCATTTGGCTCACTAATTTCACACACCATCAGGCTTCCAAGCAGCTCTCAAGGAAACTCAGTTTTCACACTCTATGCTTAGTGCCCTTTGAGTGCATTATTTAGGAATGAACCTGGTAGAGCATCCCACACAATCGAATGCTCCACATGCGGGTTTCACATGCCACCAACTCCACATTCACAGGCAACTTCAGCGCCACAGCCGTTTTCAGATAGCCCTCAATGCAAAGGCTCTAGACGCAAATATTGGTGTGAGAGCTAATTCAATCAAGGAAACACTGCATGTTGGTGAAGGGCATATTGAAGAAGGATCAGCCGAGTGGTTCTTGTGGGAGAACAACTCCATTTGGCTCACTAACTTCACACACCATCAGGCTTCCAAGCAGCTCTCAAGGAAACTCAGTTTTCACACTCTATGCTTAGTACCCTTTGAGTGCCTAGGACTTAAATGAAGCTTGGTGAGCATCCCACACAAACGAATGCTCCACATGCGGGTTTCACATGCCACCAACTCCACATTCACAGGCAACTTCAGCTCCACAGCCTTTTTCAGATAGCCCTCAATGCAAAGGTTCTAGACGCAAATATTGGTGTGAGAGCTAATTCAATCAAGGAAACACTGCATGTTGGTGAAGGGCATATTGAAGAAGGATCAGCCGAGTGGTTTTTTGTGGGAGAACAACTCCATTTGGCTCACTAACTTCACACACCATCAGGCTTCCAAGCAGCTCTCAAGGAAACTCAGTTTTCACACTCTATGCTTAGTGCCCTTTGAGTACCTACGACTGAAATGAACCTGGTAGAGCATCCCACACAAACGAATGCTCCACATGCGGGTTTCACATGCCACCAACTCCACATTCACAGGCAACTTCAGCGCCACAGCCGTTTTGAGATAGCCCTCAATGCAAAGGCTCTAAACGCAAATATTGGTGTGAGAGCTAATTCAATCAAGGAAACACTGCATGTTGGTGAAGGGCATATTGAAGAAGGATCAGCCGAGTGGTTCTTGTGGGAGAACAACTCCATATGGCTCACTAACTTCACACACCATCAGGCTTCCAAGCAGCTCTCAAGGAAACTCAGTTTTCACACTCTATGCTTAGTGCCCTTTGAGTACCTAGGACTGAAATGAAGCTTGGTGAGCATCCCACACAAACGAATGCTCCACATGCGGGTTTCACATGCCACCAACTCCACATTCACAGGCAAATTCAGCGCCACAGCCGTTTTCAGATAGCCCTCAATGCAAAGGCTCTAGACGCAAATATTGGTGTGAGAGCTAATTCAATCAAGGAAACACTGCATGTTGGTGAAGGGCATATTGAAGAAGGATCAGCCGAGTGGTTCTTGTGGGAGAACAACTCCATTTGGCTCACTAACTTCACACACCATCAGGCTTCCAAGCAGCTCTCAAGGAAACTCAGTTTTCACACTCTATGCTTAGTGCCCTTTGTGTGCCTAGGACTGAAATGAAGCTTGATGAGGATCCCACACAAACGAATGCTCCACATGCGGGTTTCACATGCCACCAACTCCACATTCACAGGCAACTTCAGCGCCACTGCCGTTTTCAGATAGCCCTCAATGCAAAGGCTCTAGACGCAAATATTGGTGTGAGAGCTAATTCAATCAAGGAAACACTGCATGTTGGTGAAGGGCATATTGAAGAAGGATCAGCCGAGTGGTTCTTGTGGGAGAACAACTCCATTTGGCTCACTAACTTCACACACCATCAGGCTTCCAAGCAGCTCTCAAGGAAACTCACTTTTCACACTCTATGCTTAGTGCCCTTTGAGTGCATTATCTAGGAATGAACCTGGTAGAGCATCCCACACAAACGAATGCTCCACATGCGGGTTTCACATGCCACCAACTCCACATTCACAGGCAACTTCAGCGCCACAGCCGTTTTCAGATAGCCCTCAATGCAAAGGCTCTAGACGCAAATATTGGTGTGAGAGCTAATTCAATCAAGGAAACACTGCATGTTGGTGAAGGGCATATTGAAGAAGGATCAGCCGAGTGGTTCTTGTGGGAGAACAACTTCATTTGGCTCTCTAACTTCACACACCATCAGGCTTCCAAGCAGCTCTCAAGGAAACTCAGTTTTCACACTCTATGCTTAGTGCCCTTTGAGTGCCTAGGACTGAAACGAACCTGGTAGAGCATCCCACACAAACGAATGCTCCACATGCGGGTTTCACATGCCACCAACTCCACATTCACAGGCAACTTCAGCGCCACTGCCGTTTTCAGATAGCCCTCAATGCAAAGGCTCTAGACGCAAATATTGGTGTGAGAGCTAATTCAATCAAGGAAACACTGCATGTTGGTGAAGGGCATATTGAAGAAGGATCAGCCGAGTGGTTCTTGTGGGAGAACAACTCCATTTGGCTCACTAACGTCACACACCATCAGGCTTCCAAGCAGCTCTCAAGGAAATTCAGTTTTCACACTCTATGCTTAGTGCCCTTTGAGTGCATTATCTAGGAATGAACCTGGTAGAGCATCCCACACAAACGAATGCTCGACATGCAGGTTTCACATGCCACCAACTCCACATTCACAGGCAACTTCAACGCCACAGCCATTTTCAGATAGCCCTCAATGCAAAGGCTCTAGACGCAAATATTGGTGTGAGAGCTAATTCAATCAAGGAAACACGGCATGTTGGTGAAGGGCATATTGAAGAAGGATCAGCGGAGTGGTTTTCTGTGGGAGAACAACTCCATTTGGCTCACTAACTTCACACACCATCAGGCTTCCAAGCAGCTCTCAAGGAAACTCAGTTTTCACACTCTATGCTTAGTGCCCTTTGAGTGCCTAGGACTGAAATGAAGCTTGGTGAGCATCCCACACAAACGAATGCTCCACATGCGGGTTTCACATGCCACCAACTCCACATTCACAGGCAACTTCAGCTCCACAGCCGTTTTCAGATAGCCCTCAATGCAAAGGTTCTAGACGCAAATATTGGTGTGAGAGCTAATTCAATCAAGGAAACACTGCATGTTGGTGAAGGGCATATTGAAGAAGGATCAGCCGAGTGGTTTTTTGTGGGAGAACAACTCCATTTGGCTCACTAACTTCACACACCATCAGGCTTCCAAGCAGCTCTCAAGGAAACTCAGTTTTCACACTCTATGCTTAGTGCCCTTTGAGTACCTAGGACTGAAATGAACCTGGTAGAGCATCCCACACAAACGAATGCTCCACATGCGGGTTTCACATGCCACCAACTCCACATTCACAGGCAACTTCAGCGCCACAGCCGTTTTCAGATAGCCCTCAATGCAAAGGCTCTAAACGCAAATATTGGTGTGAGAGCTAATTCAAGCAAGGAAACACTGCATGTTGGTGAAGGGCATATTGAAGAAGGATCAGCCGAGTGGTTCTTGTGGGAGAACAACTCCATATGGCTCACTAACTTCACACACCATCAGGCTTCCAAGCAGCTCTCAAGGAAACTCAGTTTTCACACTCTATGCTTAGTGCCCTTTGAGTACCTAGGACTGAAATGAAGCTTGGTGAGCATCCCACACAAACGAATGCTCCACATGCGGGTTTCACATGCCACCAACTCCACATTCACAGGCAAATTCAGCGCCACAGCCGTTTTCAGATAGCCCTCAATGCAAAGGCTCTAGACGCAAATATTGGTGTGAGAGCTAATTCAATCAAGGAAACACTGCATGTTGGTGAAGGGCATATTGAAGAAGGATCGGCCGAGTGGTTTTTTTGTCGGAGAACAACTCCATTTGGCTCACTAACTTCACACACCATCAGGCTTCCAAGCAGCTCTCAAGGAAACTCAGTTTTCACACTCTATGCTTAGTGCCCTTTGTGTGCCTAGGACTGAAATGAAGCTTGATGAGGATCCCACACAAACGAATGCTCCACATGCGGGTTTCACATGCCACCAACTCCACATTCACAGGCAACTTCAGCGCCACTGCCGTTTTCAGATAGCCCTCAATGCAAAGGCTCTAGACGCAAATATTGGTGTGAGAGCTAATTCAATCAAGGAAACACTGCATGTTGGTGAAGGGCATATTGAAGAAGGATCAGCCGAGTGGTTCTTGTGGGAGAACAACTCCATTTGGCTCACTAACTTCACACACCATCAGGCTTCCAAGCAGCTCTCAAGGAAACTCACTTTTCACACTCTATGCTTAGTGCCCTTTGAGTGCATTATCTAGGAATGAACCTGGTAGAGCATCCCACACAAACGAATGCTCCACATGCGGGTTTCACATGCCACCAACTCCACATTCACAGGCAACTTCAGCGCCACAGCCGTTTTCAGATAGCCCTCAATGCAAAGGCTCTAGACGCAAATATTGGTGTGAGAGCTAATTCAATCAAGGAAACACTGCATGTTGGTGAAGGGCATATTGAAGAAGGATCAGCCGAGTGGTTCTTGTGGAGAACAACTTCATTTGGCTCTCTAACTTCACACACCATCAGGCTTCCAAGCAGCTCTCAAGGAAACTCAGTTTTCACACTCTATGCTTAGTGCCCTTTGAGTGCCTAGGACTGAAACGAACCTGGTAGAGCATCCCACACAAACGAATGCTCCACATGCGGGTTTCACATGCCACCAACTCCACATTCACAGGCAACTTCAGCACCACAGCCGTTTTCAGATAGCCCTCAATTCAAAGGGTCTAGACACAAATATTGGTGTGAGAGCTAATTCAATCAAGGAAACACTGCATGTTGGTGAAGGGCATATTGAAGAAGGATCAGCCGAGTGGTTCTTGTGGGAGAACAACTCCATTTGGCTCACTAACGTCACACACCATCAGGCTTCCAAGCAGCTCTCAAGGAAATTCAGTTTTCACACTCTATGCTTAGTGCCCTTTGAGTGCATTATCTAGGAATGAACCTGGTAGAGCATCCCACACAAACGAATGCTCGACATGCGGGTTTCACATGCCACCAACTCCACATTCACAGGCAACTTCAACGCCACAGCCATTTTCAGATAGCCCTCAATGCAAAGGCTCTAGACGCAAATATTGGTGTGAGAGCTAATTCAATCAAGGAAACACTGCATGTTGGTGAAGGGCATATTGAAGAAGGATCAGCGGAGTGGTTTTCTGTGGGAGAACAACTCCATTTGGCTCACTAACTTCACACACCATCAGGCTTCCAAGCAGCTCTCAAGGAAACTCAGTTTTCACACTCTATGCTTAGTGCCCTTTGAGTTCCTAGGACTGAAATGAAGCTTGGTGAGCATCCCACACAAACGAATGCTCCACATGCGGGTTTCACATGCCACCAACTCCACATTCACAGGCAACTTCAGCGCCACAGCCATTTTCAGATAGCCCTCAATGCAAAGGCTCTAGACGCAAATATTGGTGTGAGAGCTAATTCAATCGAGGAAACACGGCATGTTGGTGAAAGGCATATTGAAGAAGGATCAGCCGAGTGGTTTTCTGTGGGAGAACAACTCCATTTGGCTCACTAACTTCACACACCATCAGGCTTCCAAGCAGCTCTCAAGGAAACTCAGTTTTCACACTCTATGCTTAGTGCCCTTTGAGTACCTACGACTGAAATGAAGCTTGGTGAGGATCCCACACAAACGAATGCTCCACATGCGGGTTTCACATGCCACCAACTCCACATTCACAGGCAACTTCAGCGCCACAGCCGTTTTCAGATAGCCCTCAATGCAAAGGCTCTAGACGCAAATATTGGTGTGAGAGCTAATTCAATCAAGGAAACACTGCATGTTGGTGAAGGGCATATTGAAGAAGGATCAGCCGAGTGGTTCTTGTGGGAGAACAACTCCATTTGGCTCACTAACTTCACATACCATCAGGCTTCCAAGCAGCTCTCAAGGAAACTCACTTTTCACACTCTATGCTTAGTGCCCTTTGAGTGCATTATCTAGGAATGAACCTGGTAGAGAATCATACACAAACGAATGCTCCACATGCGGGTTTCACATGCCACCAACTCCACATTCACAGGCAACGTCAGCGCCACAGCCGTTTTCAGATAGCCCTCAATGCAAAGGCTCTAGACGCAAATATTGGTGTGAGAGCTAATTCAATCAAGGAAACACTGCATGTTGGTGAAGGGCATATTGAAGAAGGATCAGCCGAGTGGTTCTTGTGGGAGAACAACTCCATTTGGCTCTCTAACTTCACACACCATCAGGCTTCCAAGCAGCTCTCAAGGAAACTCAGTTTTCACACTCTATGCTTAGTGCCCTTTGAGTGCATTATCTAGGAATGAACCTGGTAGAGCATCCCACACAAACGAATGCTCGACATGCAGGTTTCACATGCCACCAACTCCACATTCACAGGCAACTTCAGCGCCACAGCCATTTTCAGATAGCCCTCAATGCAAAGGCTCTAGACGCAAATATTGGTGTGAGAGCTAATTCAATCAAGGAAACACTGCATGTTGGTGAAGGGCATATTGAAGAAGGATCAGCCGAGTGGTTCTTGTGGGAGAACAACTCCATTTGGCTCACTAGCTTCACACACCATCAGGCTTCCAAGCAGCTCTCAAGGAAACTCAGTTTTCACACTCTATGCTTAGTGCCCTTTGAGTGCCTAGGACTGAAATGAAGCTTGGTGAGCATCCCACACAAACGAATGCTCCACATGCGGGTTTCACATGCCACCAACTCCACATTCACAGGCAACTTCAGCGCCACAGCCATTTTCAGATAACCCTCAATGCAAAGGCTCTAGACGCAAATATTGGTGTGAGAGCTAATTCAATCAAGGAAACACTGCATGTTGGTGAAGGGCATATTGAAGAAGGATCAGCCGAGTGGTTTTCTGTGGGAGAACAACTCCATTTGGCTCACTAATTTCACACACCATCAGGCTTCCAAGCAGCTCTCAAGGAAACTCAGTTTTCACACTCTATGCTTAGTGCCCTTTGAGTGCCTAGGACTGAAATGAAGCTTGGTGAGCATCCCACACAAACGAATGCTCCACATGCGGGTTTCACATGCCACCAACTCCACATTCACAGGCAACTTCAGCGCCACAGCCATTTTCAGATAACCCTCAATGCAAAGGCTCTAGACGCAAATATTGGTGTGAGAGCTAATTCAATCAAGGAAACACTGCATGTTGGTGAAGGGCATATTGAAGAAGGATCAGCCGAGTGGTTTTCTGTGGGAGAACAACTCCATTTGGCTCACTAACTTCACACACCATCAGGCTTCCAAGCAGCTCTCAAGGAAACTCAGTTTTCACACTCTATGCTTAGTGTCCTTTGAGTACCTACGACTGAAATGAAGCTTGGTGAGGATCCCACACAAACGAATGCTCCACATGCGGGTTTCACATGCCACCAACTCCACATTCACAGGCAACTTCAGCGCCACAGCCGTTTTCAGATAGCCCTCAATGCAAAGGCTCTAGACGCAAATATTGGTGTGAGAGCTAATTCAATCAAGGAAACACTGCATGTTGGTGAAGGGCATATTGAAGAAGGATCAGCCGAGTGGTTCTTGTGGGAGAACAACTCCATTTGGCTCACTAACTTCACACACCATCAGGCTTCCAAGCAGCTCTCAAGGAAACTCAGTTTTCACACTCTATGCTTAGTGCCCTTTGAGTGCCTAGGACTGAAATGAACCTGGTAGAGCATCCCACACAAACGAATGCTCCACATGCGGGTTTCACATGCCACCAACTCCACATTCACAGGCAACTTCAGCACCACAGCCGTTTTCAGATAGCCCTCAATGCAAAGGGTCTAGACACAAATATTGGTGTGAGAGCTAATTCAATCAAGGAAACACTGCATGTTGGTGAAGGGCATATTGAAGAAGGATCAGCCGAATGGTTCTTGTGTGAGAACAACTCCATTTGGCTCACTAACTTCACACACCATCAGGCTTCCAAGCAGCTCTCAAGGAAATTCAGTTTTCACACTCTATGCTTAGTGCCCTTTGAGTGCATTATCTAGGAATGAACCTGGTAGAGCATCCCACACAAACGAATGCTCGACATGCAGGTTTCACATGCCACCAACTCCACATTCACAGGCAACTTCAGCGCCACAGCCATTTTCAGATAGCCCTCAATGCAAAGGCTCTAGACGCAAATATTGGTGTGAGAGCTAATTCAATCAAGGAAACACTGCATGTTGGTGAAGGGCATATTGAAGAAGGATCAGCCGAGTGGTTCTTGTGGGAGAACAACTCCATTTGGCTCACTAACTTCACACACCATCAGGCTTCCAAGCAGCTCTCAAGGAAACTCAGTTTTCACACTCTATGCTTAGTGCCCTTTGAGTACCTAGGACTGAAATGAAGCTTGGTGAGCATCCCACACAAACGAATGCTCCACATGCGGGTTTCACATGCCACTAACTCCACATTCACAGGCAACTTCAGCGCCACAGCCGTTTTCAGATAGCCCTCAATGCAAAGGCTCTAGACGCAAATATTGGTGTGAGAGCTAATTCAATCAAGGAAACACTGCATGTTGGTGAAGGGCATATTGAAGAAGGATCGGCCGAGTGGTTTTTTGTCGGAGAACAACTCCATTTGGCTCACTAACTTCACACACCATCAGGCTTCCAAGCAGCTCTCAAGGAAACTCAGTTTTCACACTCTATGCTTAGTGCCGTTTGAGTGCCTAGGACTGAAATGAAGCTTGGTGAGCATCCCACACAAACGAATGCTCCACATGCGGGTTTCACATGCCACCAACTCCACATTAACAGGCAACTTCAGCGCCACAGCCGTTTTCAGATAGCCCTCAATGCAAAGGCTCTAGACGCAAATATTGGTGTGAGAGCTAATTCAATCAAGGAAACACTGCATGTTGGTGAAGGGCATATTGAAGAAGGATCGACCGAGTGGTTTTTTGTAGGAGAACAACTCCATTTGGCTCACTAACTTCACACACCATCAGGCTTCCAAGCAGCTCTCAAGGAAACTCAGTTTTCACACTCTATGCTTAATGCCCTTTGAGTGCATTATTTAGGAATGAACCTGGTAGAGCATCCCACACAATCGAATGCTCCACATGCGGGTTTCACATGCCACCAACTCCACATTCACAGGCAACTTCAGCGCCACAGCCGTTTTCAGATAGCCCTCAATGCAAAGGCTCTAGACGCAAATATTGGTGTGAGAGCTAATTCAATCAAGGAAACACTGCATGTTGGTGAAGGGCATATTGAAGAAGGATCAGCCGAGTGGTTCTTGTGGGAGAACAACTCCATTTGGCTCACTAACTTCACACACCATCAGGCTTCCAAGCAGCTCTCAAGGAAACTCAGTTTTCACACTCTATGCTTAGTGCCCTTTGAGTACCTAGGACTGAAATGAAGCTTGGTGAGCATCCCACACAAACGAATGCTCCACATGCGGGTTTCACATGCCACCAACTCCACATTCACAGGCAACTTCAGCGCCACAGCCGTTTTCAGATAGCCCTCAATGCAAAGGCTCTAGACGCAAATATTGGTGTGAGAGCTAATTCAATCAAGGAAACACTGCATGTTGGTGAAGGGCATATTGAAGAAGGATCAGCCGAGTGGTTTTTTGTGGGAGAACAACTCCATTTGGCTCACTAACTTCACACACCATCAGGCTTCCAAGCAGCTCTCAAGGAAACTCAGTTTTCACACTCTATGCTTAGTGCCCTTTGAGTGCATTATTTAGGAATGAACCTGGTAGAGCATCCCACACAAACGAATGCTCCACATGCGGGTTTCACATGCCACCAACTCCACATTCACAGGCAACTTCAGCTCCACAGCCGTTTTCAGATAGCCCTCAATGCAAAGGCTCTAGACGCAAATATTGGTGTGAGAGCTAATTCAATCAAGGAAACACTGCATGTTGGTGAAGGGCATATTGAAGAAGGATCAGCCGAGTGGTTTTTTGTGGGAGAACAACTCCATTTGGCTCACTAACTTCACACACCATCAGGCTTCCAAGCAGCTCTCAAGGAAACTCAGTTTTCACACTCTATGCTTAGTGCCCTTTGAGTGCATTATTTAGGAATGAACCTGGTAGAGCATCCCACACAAACGAATGCTCCACATGCGGGTTTCACATGCCACCAACTCCACATTAACAGGCAACTTCAGCGCCACAGCCGTTTTCAGATAGCCCTCAATGCAAAGGCTCTAGACGCAAATATTGGTGTGAGAGCTAATTCAATCAAGGAAACACTGCATGTTGGTGAAGGGCATATTGAAGAAGGATCGACCGAGTGGTTTTTTGTAGGAGAACAACTCCATTTGGCTCACTAACTTCACACACCATCAGGCTTCCAAGCAGCTCTCAAGGAAACTCACTTTTCACACTCTATGCTTAGTGCCCTTTGAGTGCATTATTTAGGAATGAACCTGGTAGAGCATCCCACACAATCGAATGCTCCACATGCGGGTTTCACATGCCACCAACTCCACATTCACAGGCAACTTCAGCGCCACAGCCGTTTTCAGATAGCCCTCAATGCAAAGGCTCTAGACGCAAATATTGGTGTGAGAGCTAATTCAATCAAGGAAACACTGCATGTTGGTGAAGGGCATATTGAAGAAGGATCAGCCGAGTGGTTCTTGTGGGAGAACAACTCTATTTAGCTCACTAACTTCACACACCATCAGGCTTCCAAGCAGCTCTCAAGGAAACTCAGTTTTCACACTCTATGCTTAGTGCCCTTTGAGTGCATTATTTAGGAATGAACCTGGTAGAGCATCCCACACAAACGAATGCTCCACATGCGGGTTTCACATGCCACCAACTCCACATTCACAGGCAACTTCAGCGCCACAGCCGTTTTCAGATAGCCCTCAATGCAAAGGCTCTAGACGCAAATATTGGTGTGAGAGCTAATTCAATCAAGGAAACACTGCATGTTGGTGAAGGGCATATTGAAGAAGGATCAGCCGAGTGGTTCTTGTGGGAGAACAACTCCATTTGGCTCACTAACTTCACACACCATCAGGCTTCCAAGCAGCTCTCAAGGAAACTCACTTTTCACACTCTATGCTTAGTGCCCTTTGAGTGCATTATCTAGGAATGAACCTGGTAGAGCATCCCACACAAGCGAATGCTCCACATGCGGGTTTCACATGCCACCAACTCCACATTCACAGGCAACTTCAGCGCCACAGCCGTTTTCAGATAGCCCTCAATGCAAAGGCTCTAGACGCAAATATTGGTGTGAGAGCTAATTCAATCAAGGAAACACTGCATGTTGGTGAAGGGCATATTGAAGAAGGATCAGCCGAGTGGTTCTTGTGGGAGAACAACTCCATTTGGCTCACTAACTTCACACACCATCAGGCTTCCAAGCAGCTCTCAAGGAAACTCAGTTTTCACACTCTATGCTTAGTACCCTTTGAGTGCCTAGGACTGAAATGAAGCTTGGTGAGCATCCCACACAAACGAATGCTCCACATGCGGGTTTCACATGCCACCACCTCCACATTCACAGGCAACTTCAGCTCCGCAGCCGTTTTCAGATAGCCCTCAATGCAAAGGTTCTAGACGCAAATATTGGTGTGAGAGCTAATTCAATCAAGGAAACACTGCATGTTGGTGAAGGGCATATTGAAGAAGGATCAGCCGAGTGGTTCTTGTGGGAGAACAACTCCATTTGGCTCACTAACTTCACACACCATCAGGCTTCCAAGCAGCTCTCAAGGAAACTCAGTTTTCACACTCTATGCTTAGTGCCCTTTGAGTACCTAGGACTGAAATGAACCTGGTAGAGCATCCCACACAAACGAATGCTCCACATGCGGGTTTCACATGCCACCAACTCCACATTCACAGGCAACTTCAGCGCCACAGCCGTTTTCAGATAGCCCTCAATGCAAAGGCTCTAAACGCAAATATTGGTGTGAGAGCTAATTCAATCAAGGAAACACTGCATGTTGGTGAAGGGCATATTGAAGAAGGATCAGCCAAGTGGTTCTTGTGGGAGAACAACTCCATATGGCTCACTAACTTCACACACCATCAGGCTTCCAAGCAGCTCTCAAGGAAACTCAGTTTTCACACTCTATGCTTAGTGCCCTTTGAGTACCTAGGACTGAAATGAAGCTTGGTGAGCATCACACACAAACGAATGCTCCACATGCGGGTTTCACATGCCACCAACTCCACATTCACAGGCAAATTCAGCGCCACAGCCGTTTTCAGATAGCCCTCAATGCAAAGGCTCTAGACGCAAATATTGGTGTGAGAGCTAATTCAATCAAGGAAACACTGCATGTTGGTGAAGGGCATATTGAAGAAGGATCGGCCGAGTGGTTTTTTGTCGGAGAACAACTCCATTTGGCTCACTAACTTCACACACCATCAGGCTTCCAAGCAGCTCTCAAGGAAACTCAGTTTTCACACTCTATGCTTAGTGCCCTTTGTGTGCCTAGGACTGAAATGAAGCTTGATGAGGATCCCACACAAACGAATGCTCCACATGCGGGTTTCACATGCCACCAACTCCACATTAACAGGCAACTTCAGCGCCACAGCCGTTTTCAGATAACCCTCAATGCAAAGGCTCTAGACGCAAATATTGGTGTGAGAGCTAATTCAATCAAGGAAACACTGCATGTTGGTGAAGGGCATATTGAAGAAGGATCAGCCGAGTGGTTCTTGTGGGAGAACAACTCCATTTGGCTCACTAACTTCACACACCATCAGGCTTCCAAGCAGCTCTCAAGGAAACTCACTTTTCACACTCTATGCTTAGTGCCCTTTGAGTGCATTATCTAGGAATGAACCTGGTAGAGCATCCCACACAAACGAATGCTCCACATGCGGGTTTCACATGCCACCAACTCCACATTCACAGGCAACTTCAGCGCCACAGCCGTTTTCAGATAGCCCTCAATGCAAAGGCTCTAGACGCAAATATTGGTGTGAGAGCTAATTCAATCAAGGAAACACTGCATGTTGGTGAAGGGCATATTGAAGAAGGATCAGCCGAGTGGTTCTTGTGGGAGAACAACTTCATTTGGCTCTCTAACTTCACACACCATCAGGCTTCCAAGCAGCTCTCAAGGAAACTCAGTTTTCACACTCTATGCTTAGTGCCCTTTGAGTGCCTAGGACTGAAACGAACCTGGTAGAGCATCCCACACAAACGAATGCTCCACATGCGGGTTTCACATGCCACCAACTCCACATTCACAGGCAACTTCAGCACCACAGCCGTTTTCAGATAGCCCTCAATTCAAAGGGTCTAGACACAAATATTGGTGTGAGAGCTAATTCAATCAAGGAAACACTGCATGTTGGTGAAGGGCATATTGAAGAAGGATCAGCCGAGTGGTTCTTGTGGGAGAACAACTCCATTTGGCTCACTAACGTCACATACCATCAGGCTTCCAAGCAGCTCTCAAGGAAATTCAGTTTTCACACTCTATGCTTAGTGCCCTTTGAGTGCATTATCTAGGAATGAACCTGGTAGAGCATCCCACACAAACGAATGCTCCACATGCGGGTTTCACATGCCACCAACTCCACATTCACAGGCAACTTCAGCGCCACAGCCATTTTCAGATAGCCCTCAATGCAAAGGCTCTAGACGCAAATATTGGTGTGAGAGCTAATTCAATCAAGGAAACACTGCATGTTGGTGAAGGGCATATTGAAGAAGGATCAGCCGAGTGGTTCTTGTGGGAGAACAACTCCATTTGGCTCACTAACTTCACACACCATCAGGCTTCCAAGCAGCTCTCAAGGAAACTCAGTTTTCACACTCTATGCTTAGTGCCCTTTGAGTACCTAGGACTGAAATGAAGCTTGGTGAGCATCCCACACAAACGAATGCTCCACATGCGGGTTTCACATGCCACTAACTCCACATTCACAGGCAACTTCAGCGCCACAGCCGTTTTCAGATAGCCCTCAATGCAAAGGCTCTAGACGCAAATATTGGTGTGAGAGCTAATTCAATCAAGGAAACACTGCATGTTGGTGAAGGGCATATTGAAGAAGGATCGGCCGAGTGGTTTTTTGTCGGAGAACAACTCCATTTGGCTCACTAACTTCACACACCATCAGGCTTCCAAGCAGCTCTCAAGGAAACTCAGTTTTCACACTCTATGCTTAGTGCCCTTTGAGTGCCTAGGACTGAAATGAAGCTTGGTGAGCATCCCACACAAACGAATGCTCCACATGCGGGTTTCACATGCCACCAACTCCACATTAACAGGCAACTTCAGCGCCACAGCCGTTTTCAGATAGCCCTCAATGCAAAGGCTCTAGACGCAAATATTGGTGTGAGAGCTAATTCAATCAAGGAAACACTGCATGTTGGTGAAGGGCATATTGAAGAAGGATCGGCCGAGTGGTTTTTTGTAGGAGAACAACTCCATTTGGCTCACTAACTTCACACACCATCAGGCTTCCAAGCAGCTCTCAAGGAAACTCAGTTTTCACACTCTATGCTTAATGCCCTTTGAGTGCATTATTTAGGAATGAACCTGGTAGAGCATCCCACACAATCGAATGCTCCACATGCGGGTTTCACATGCCACCAACTCCACATTCACAGGCAACTTCAGCGCCACAGCCGTTTTCAGATAGCCCTCAATGCAAAGGCTCTAGACGCAAATATTGGTGTGAGAGCTAATTCAATCAAGGAAACACTGCATGTTGGTGAAGGGCATATTGAAGAAGGATCAGCCGAGTGGTTCTTGTGGGAGAACAACTCCATTTGGCTCACTAACTTCACACACCATCAGGCTTCCAAGCAGCTCTCAAGGAAACTCAGTTTTCACACTCTATGCTTAGTGCCCTTTGAGTACCTAGGACTGAAATGAAGCTTGGTGAGCATCCCACACAAACGAATGCTCCACATGCGGGTTTCACATGCCACCAACTCCACATTCACAGGCAACTTCAGCGCCACAGCCGTTTTCAGATAGCCCTCAATGCAAAGGCTCTAGACGCAAATATTGGTGTGAGAGCTAATTCAATCAAGGAAACACTGCATGTTGGTGAAGGGCATATTGAAGAAGGATCGACCGAGTGGTTTTTTGTAGGAGAACAACTCCATTTGGCTCACTAACTTCACACACCATCAGGCTTCCAAGCAGCTCTCAAGGAAACTCACTTTTCACACTCTATGCTTAGTGCCCTTTGAGTGCATTATTTAGGAATGAACCTGGTAGAGCATCCCACACAATCGAATGCTCCACATGCGGGTTTCACATGCCACCAACTCCACATTCACAGGCAACTTCAGCGCCACAGCCGTTTTCAGATAGCCCTCAATGCAAAGGCTCTAGACGCAAATATTGGTGTGAGAGCTAATTCAATCAAGGAAACACTGCATGTTGGTGAAGGGCATATGAAGAAGGATCAGCCGAGTGGTTCTTGTGGGAGAACAACTCTATTTAGCTCACTAACTTCACACACCATCAGGCTTCCAAGCAGCTCTCAAGGAAACTCAGTTTTCACACTCTATGCTTAGTGCCCTTTGAGTGCATTATTTAGGAATGAACCTGGTAGAGCATCCCACACAAACGAATGCTCCACATGCGGGGTTTCACATGCCACCAACTCCACATTCACAGGCAACTTCAGCGCCACAGCCGTTTTCAGATAGCCCTCAATGCAAAGGCTCTAGACGCAAATATTGGTGTGAGAGCTAATTCAATCAAGGAAACACTGCATGTTGGTGAAGGGCATATTGAAGAAGGATCAGCCGAGTGGTTCTTGTGGGAGAACAACTCCATTTGGCTCACTAACTTCACACACCATCAGGCTTCCAAGCAGCTCTCAAGGAAACTCACTTTTCACACTCTATGCTTAGTGCCCTTTGAGTGCATTATCTAGGAATGAACCTGGTAGAGCATCCCACACAAGCGAATGCTCCACATGCGGGTTTCACATGCCACCAACTCCACATTCACAGGCAACTTCAGCGCCACAGCCCGTTTTCAGATAGCCCTCAATGCAAAGGCTCTAGACGCAAATATTGGTGTGAGAGCTAATTCAATCAAGGAAACACTGCATGTTGGTGAAGGGCATATTGAAGAAGGATCAGCCGAGTGGTTCTTGTGGGAGAACAACTCCATTTGGCTCACTAACTTCACACACCATCAGGCTTCCAAGCAGCTCTCAAGGAAACTCAGTTTTCACACTCTATGCTTAGTACCCTTTGAGTGCCTAGGACTGAAATGAAGCTTGGTGAGGCATCCCACACAAACGAATGCTCCACATGCGGGTTTCACATGCCACCACCTCCACATTCACAGGCAACTTCAGCTCCAGCAGCCCGTTTTCAGATAGCCCCCTCAATGCAAAGGTTCTAGACGCAAATATTGGTGTGAGAGCTAATTCAATCAAGGAAACACTGCATGTTGGTGAAGGGCATATTGAGAAGAAGATCAGCCGAGTGGTTCTTGTGGGAGAACAACTCCATTTGGCTCACTAACTTCACACACCATCAGGCTTCAAGCAGCTCTCAAGGAAACTCAGTTTTTCACACTCTATGCTTAGTGCCCTTTGAGTACCTAGGACTGAAATGAACCTGGTAGAGCATCCCACACAAACGAATGCTCCACATGCGGGTTTCACATGCCACCAACTCCACATTCACAGGCAACTTCAGCGCCACAGCCGTTTTCAGATAGCCCTCAATGCAAAGGCTCTAAACGCAAATATTGGTGTGAGAGCTAATTCAATCAAGGAAACACTGCATGTTGGTGAAGGGCATATTGAAGAAGGATCAGCCAAGTGGTTCTTGTGGGTAGAACAACTCCATATGGCTCACCTAACTTCACACACCATCAGGCTTCCAAGCAGCTCTCAAGGAAACTCAGTTTTCACACTCTATGCTTAGTGCCCTTTGAGTACCTAGGACTGAAATGAAGCTTGGTGAGCATCACACACAAACGAATGCTCCACATGCGGGTTTCACATGCCACCAACTCCACATTCACAGGCAAATTCAGCGCCACAGCCGTTTTCAGATAGCCCTCAATGCAAAGGCTCTAGACGCAAATATTGGTGTGAGAGCTAATTCAATCAAGGAAACACTGCATGTTGGTGAAGGGCATATTGAAGAAGGATCGGCCGAGTGGTTTTTTGTCGGAGAACAACTCCATTTGGCTCACTAACTTCACACACCATCAGGCTTCCAAGCAGCTCTCAAGGAAACTCTCAGTTTTCACACTCTATGCTTAGTGCCCTTTGTGTGCCTAGGACTGAAATGAAGCTTGATGAGGATCCCACACAAACGAATGCTCCACATGCGGGTTTCACAATGCCACCAACTCCACATTAACAGGCAACTTCAGCGCCACAGCCGTTTTCAGATAACCCTCAATGCAAAGGCTCTAGACGCAAATATTGGTGTGAGAGCTAATTCAATCAAGGAAAACACTGCATGTTGGTGAAGGGCATATTGAAGAAGGATCAGCCGAGTGGTTCTTGTGGGAGAACAACTCCATTTGGCTCACTAACTTCACACACCATCAGGCTTCCAAGCAGCTCTCAAGGAAACTCACTTTTCACACTCTATGCTTAGTGCCCTTTGAGTGCATTATCTAGGAATGAACCTGGTAGAGCATCCCACACAAACGAATGCTCCACATGCGGGTTTCACATGCCACCAACTCCACATTCACAGGCAACTTCAGCGCCACAGCCGTTTTCAGATAGCCCTCAATGCAAAGGCTCTAGACGCAAATATTGGTGTGAGAGCTAATTCAATCAAGGAAACACTGCATGTTGGTGAAGGGCATATTGAAGAAGGATCAGCCGAGTGGTTCTTGTGGGAGAACAACTTCATTTGGCTCTCTAACTTTCACACACCATCAGGCTTCCAAGCAGCTCTCAAGGAAACTCAGTTTTCACACTCTATGCTTAGTGCCCTTTGAGTGCCTAGGACTGAAACGAACCTGGTAGAGCATCCCACACAAACGAATGCTCCACATGCGGGTTTCACATGCCACCAACTCCACATTCACAGGCAACTTCAGCACCACAGCCGTTTTCAGATAGCCCTCAATTCAAAGGGTCTAGACACAAATATTGGTGTGAGAGCTAATTCAATCAAGGAAACACTGCATGTTGGTGAAGGGCATATTGAAGAAGGATCAGCCGAGTGGTTCTTGTGGGAGAACAACTCCATTTGGCTCACTAACGTCACATACCATCAGGCTTCCAAGCAGCTCTCAAGGAAATTCAGTTTTCACACTCTATGCTTAGTGCCCTTTGAGTGCATTATCTAGGAATGAACCTGGTAGAGCATCCCACACAAACGAATGCTCCACATGCGGGTTTCACATGCCACCAACTCCACATTCACAGGCAACTTCAGCGCCACAGCCATTTTCAGATAGCCCTCAATGCAAAGGCTCTAGACGCAAATATTGGTGTGAGAGCTAATTCAATCAAGGAAACACTGCATGTTGGTGAAGGGCATATTGAAGAAGGATCAGCCGAGTGGTTCTTGTGGGAGAACAACTCCATTTGGCTCACTAACTTCACACACCATCAGGCTTCCAAGCAGCTCTCAAGGAAACTCAGTTTTCACAACTCTATGCTTAGTGCCCTTTGAGTACCTAGGACTGAAATGAAGCTTGGTGAGCATCCCACACAAACGAATGCTCCACATGCGGGTTTCACATGCCACTAACTCCACATTCACAGGCAACTTCAGCGCCACAGCCGTTTTCAGATAGCCCTCAATGCAAAGGCTCTAGACGCAAATATTGGTGTGAGAGCTAATTCAATCAAGGAAACACTGCATGTTGGTGAAGGGCATATTGAAGAAGGATCGGCCGAGTGGTTTTTTGTCGGAGAACAACTCCATTTGGCTCACTAACTTCACACACCATCAGGCTTCCAAGCAGCTCTCAAGGAAACTCAGTTTTCACACTCTATGCTTAGTGCCCTTTGAGTGCCTAGGACTGAAATGAAGCTTGGTGAGCATCCCACACAAACGAATGCTCCACATGCGGGTTTCACATGCCACCAACTCCACATTAACAGGCAACTTCAGCGCCACAGCCGTTTTCAGATAGCCCTCAATGCAAAGGCTCTAGACGCAAATATTGGTGTGAGAGCTAATTCAATCAAGGAAACACTGCATGTTGGTGAAGGGCATATTGAAGAAGGATCGGCCGAGTGGTTTTTTTGTAGGAGAACAACTCCATTTGGCTCACTAACTTCACACACCATCAGGCTTCCAAGCAGCTCTCAAGGAAACTCAGTTTTCACACTCTATGCTTAATGCCCTTTGAGTGCATTATTTAGGAATGAACCTGGTAGAGCATCCCACACAATCGAATGCTCCACATGCGGGTTTCACATGCCACCAACTCCAACATTCACAGGCAACTTCAGCGCCACAGCCGTTTTCAGATAGCCCTCAATGCAAAGGCTCTAGACGCAAATATTGGTGTGAGAGCTAATTCAATCAAGGAAACACTGCATGTTGGTGAAGGGCATATTGAAGAAGGATCAGCCGAGTGGTTCTTGTGGGAGAACAACTCCATTTGGCTCAACTAACTTCACACACCATCAGGCTTCCAAGCAGCTCTCAAGGGAAACTCAGTTTTTCACCACTCTATGCTTAGTGCCCTTTGAGTACCTAGGACTGAAATGAAGCTTGGTGAGCATCCCACACAAACGAATGCTCCACATGCGGGTTTCACATGCCACCAACTCCACATTCACAGGCAACTTCAGCGCCACAGCCGTTTTCAGATAGCCCTCAATGCAAAGGCTCTAGACGCAAATATTGGTGTGAGAGCTAATTCAATCAAGGAAACACTGCATGTTGGTGAAGGGCATATTGAAGAAGGATCAGCCGAGTGGTTTTTTGTGGGAGAACAACTCCATTTGGCTCACTAACTTCACACACCATCAGGCTTCCAAGCAGCTCTCAAGGAAACTCAGTTTTCACACTCTATGCTTAGTGCCCTTTGAGTGCATTATTTAGGAATGAACCTGGTAGAGCATCCCACACAAACGAATGCTC
>NW_026697645.1:0-23579 GCF_030435755.1 Ochotona princeps
CCACAGCCGTTTTCAGATAGCCCTCAATGCAAAGGCTCTAGACGCAAATACTGGTGTGAGAGCTAATTCAATGAAGGAAACACTGCATGTTGGTGAAGGGCATATTGAAGAAGGATCAGCCGAGTGGTTCTTGTGGGAGAACAACTCCATTTGGCTCACTAACTTCACACACCATCAGGCTTCCAAGCAGCTCTCAAGGAAACTCAGTTTTCACACTCTATGCTTAGTGCCCTTTGAGTGCCTAGGACTGAAATGAAGCTTGGTGAGCATCCCATTCAAACGAATGCTCTACATGCGGGTTTCACATGCCACCAACTCCACATTCACAGGCAACTTCAGCGCCACAGCCGTTTTCAGATAGCCCTCAATGCAAAGGCTCTAGACGCAAATCCTGGTGTGAGAGCTAATTCAATCAAGGAAACACTGCATGTTGGTGAAGGGCATATTGAAGAAGGATCAGCCAAGTGGTTCTTGTGGGAGAACAACTCCATCTGGCTCACTAACTTCACACACCATCAGGCTTCCAAGCAGCTCTCAAGGAAACTCAGTTTTCACACTCTATGCTTAGTGCCCTTTGAGTGCATTATCTAGGAATGAGCCTGGTAGAGCTTCCCACACAAACGAATGCTCCACAAGCGGGTTTCACATGCCACCAACTCTACATTCTCAGGCGACTTCAGCGCCACAGCCGTTTTCAGATAGCCCTCAATGCAAAGGCTCTAGACGCAAATACTGGTGTGAGAGCTAATTCAATCAAGGAAACACTGCATGTTGGTGAAGGGCATATTGAAGAAGGATCAGCCGAGTGGTTCTTGTGGGAGAACAACGCCATTTGGCTCACTAACTTCACACACCATCAGGCTTTCAAGCAGCTCTCAAGGAAACTCAGTTTTCACACTCTATGCTTAGTGCCCTTTGAGTGCATTATCTAGGAATGAACCTGGTAGAGCATCCCACACAAACCAAGGCTCCTCATGCGGATTTCACATGCCACCAACTCCACATTCACAGGCAACTTCAGCGCCACAGCCGTTTTCAGATAGCCCTCAATGCAAAGCCTCTAGACACAAATATTCGTGTGAGAGCTAATTCAATCAAGGAAACACTGCATGTTGGTGAAGGGCATATTGAAGAAGGATCAGCCGAGTGGTTCTTGTGGGAGAACAACTCCATTTGGCTCACTAACTTCACACACCATCAGGCTTCCAAGCAGCTCTCAAGGAAAGTCAGTTTTCACACTCTATGCTTAGTGCCCTTTGAGTGCATTATCTAGGAATGAACCTGGTAGAGCATCCCACACAAACGAATGCTCCACATGCGGGTTTCACATGCCACCAACTCCACGTTCTCAGGCAACTTCAGCGCCACAACCGTTTTCAGATAGCCCTCAATGCAAAGGCTCTAGACGCAAATACTGGTGTGAGAGCTAATTCAATCAAGGAAACACTGCATGTTGGTGAAGGGCATATTGAAGAAGGATCAGCCGAGTGGTTCTTGTGGGAGAACAACTCCATTTCGCTCACTAACTTCACACACCATCAGGCTTCCAAGCAGCTCTCAAGGAAACTCAGTTTTCACACTCTATGCTTAGTGCCCTTTGAGTGCCTAGGACTGAAATGAAGCTTGGTGAGCATCCCATTCAAACGAATGCTCCACATGCGGGTTTCACATGCCACCAACTCCACGTTCTCAGGCAACTTCAGCGCCACAGCCGTTTTCAGATAGCCCTCAATGCAAAGGCTCTAGACGCAAATATTGGTGTGAGAGCTAATTCAGTCAAGGAAACACTGCATGTTGGTGAAGGGCATATTGAAGAAGGATCAGCCGAGTGGTTCTTGTGGGAGAACAACTCCATTTGGCTCACTAACTTCACACACCATCAGGCTTCCAAGCAGCTCTCAAGGAAACTCAGTTTTCACACTCTATGCTTAGTGCCCTTTGAGTGCATTATCTAGGAATGAACCTGGTAGAGCATCCCACACAAACGAATGCTCCACATGCGGTTTTCACATGCCACCAACTCCACATTCACAGGCAACTTCAGCGCCACAGCCGTTTTCAGATAGCCCTCAATGCAAAGGCTCTAGACGCAAATCCTGGTGTGAGAGCTAATTCAATCAAGGAAACACTGCATGTTGGTGAAGGGCATATTGAAGAAGGATCAGCCGAGTGGTTCTTGTGGGAGAACAACTCCATTTGGCTCACTAACTTCACACACCATCAGGCTTTCAAGCATCTCTCAAGGAAACTCAGTTTTCACACTCTATGCTTAGTGCCTTTTGAGTGCATTATCTAGGAATGAACCTGGTAGAGCATCCCACACAAACGAATGCTCCACATGCGGGTTTCACATGCCACCAACTCCACATTCTCAGGCAACTTCAGCGCCACAGCCGTTTTCAGATAGCCCTCAATGCAAAGGCTCTAGACGCAAATACTGGTTTGAGAGCTAATTCAATCAAGGAAACACTGCATGTTGGTGAAGGGCATATTGAAGAAGGATCAGCCGAGTGGTTCTTGTGGGAGAACAACTCCATTTGGCTCACTAACTTCACACACCATCAGGCTTCCAATCAGCTCTCAAGGAAACTCAGTTTTCACACTCTATGCTTAGTGCCCTTTGAGTGCCTAGGACTGAAATGAAGCTTGGTGAGCATCCCACACAAACGAATGCTCCACATGCGGGTTTCACATGCCACCAACTCCACATTCACAGGCAACTTCAGCGCCACAGCCGTTTTCAGATAGCCCTCAATGCAAAGGCTCTAGACGCAAATATTGGTGTGAGAGCTAATTCAATCAAGGAAACACTGCATGTTGGTGAAGGGCATATTGAAGAAGGATCAGCCGAGTGGTTCTTGTGGGAGAACAACTCCATCTGACTCACTAACTTCACACACCATCAGGCTTCCAAGCAGCTCTCAAGGAAACTCAGTTTTCACAATCTATGCTTAGTGCCCTTTGAGTGCATTATCTAGGAATGAACCTGGTAGAGCATCCCACACAAACGAATGCTCCACATGCGGGTTTCACATGCCACCAACTCCACATCCACAGGCAACTTCAGCGCCACAGCCGTTTTCAGATAGCCCTCAATGCAAAGGCTCTAGACGCAAATACTGGTGTGAGAGCTAATTCAATCAAGGAAACACTGCATGTTGGTGAAGGGCATATTGAAGAAGAATCAGCCGAGTGGTTCTTGTGGGAGAACAACTCCATTTGGCTCACTAACTTCACACACCATCAGGCTTCCAAGCAGCTCTCAAGGAAACTCAGTTTTCACACTCTATGCTTAGTGCCCTTTGAGTGCCTAGGACTGAAATGAAGCTTGGTGAGCATCCCACACAAACGAATGCTCCACATGCGGGTTTCACATGCCACCAACTCCACGTTCTCAGGCAACTTCAGCGCAACAGCCGTTTTCAGATAGCCCTCAATGCAAAGGCTATAGACGCAAATACTGGTGTGAGAGCTAATTCAATCAAGGAAACACTGCATGTTGGTGAAGGGCATATTGAAGAAGGATCAGCCGAGTGGTTCTTGTGGGAGAACAACTCCATTTGGCTCACTAACTTCACACACCATCAGGCTTCCAAGCTGCTCTCAAGGAAACTCAGTTTTCACACTCTATGCTTAGTGCCCTTTGAGTGCATTATCTAAGAATCAACCTGGTAGAGCATCCCACACAAACGAATGCTCCACATGCGTTTTTCACATGCCACCAAGTCCACATTCACAGGCAACTTCAGCGCCACAGCCGTTTTCAGATAGCCCTCAATGCAAAGGCTCTAGACGCAAATATTGGTGTGAGAGCTAATTCAATCAAGGAAACACTGCATGTTGGTGAAGGGCATATTGAAGAAGGATCAGCCAAGTGGTTCTTGTGGGAGAACAACTCCATTTGGCTCACTAACTTCACACACCATCAGGCTTCCAAGCAGCTCTCAAGGAAACTCAGTTTTCACACTCTATGCTTAGTGCCCTTTGAGTGCCTAGGACTGAAATGAAGCTTGGTGAGCATCCCACACAAACGAATGCTCCACATGCGGGTTTCACATGCCACCAACTCCACATTCACAGGCAACTTCAGCGCCACAGCCGTTTTCAGATAGCCCTCAATGCAAAGGCTCTAGACGCAAATATTGGTGTGAGAGCTAATTCAATCAAGGAAACACTGCATGTTGGTGAAGGGCATATTGAAGAAGGATCAGCCGAGTGGTTCTTGTGGGAGAACAACTCCATTTGGCTCACTAACTTCACACACCATCAGGCTTCCAAGCAGCTCTCAAGGAAACTCAGTTTTCACACTCTATGCTTAGTGCCCTTTGAGTGCGTTATCAAGGAATGAACCTGGTAGAGCATCCCACACAAACGAATGCTCCACATGCGGGTTTCACATGCCACCAACTCCACATCCACAGGCAACTTCAGCGCCACAGCTGTTTTCAGATAGCCCTCAATGCAAAGGCTCTAGACGCAAATACTGGTGTGAGAGCTAATTCAATCAAGGAAACACTGCATGTTGGTGAAGGGCATATTGAAGAAGGATCAGCCGAGTGGTTCTTGTGGGAGAACAACTCTATTTGGCTCACTAACTTCACACACCATCAGGTTTCCAAGCAGCTCTCAAGGAAACTCAGTTTTCACACTCTATGCTTAGTGCCCTTTGAGTGCCTAGGACTGAAATGAAGCTTGGTGAGCATCCTACACAAACGAATGCTCCACATGCGTTTTTCACATGCCAAAAACTCCAAATCCACAGGCAACTTCAGCGCCACAGCCGTTTTCAGATAGCCCTCAATGCAAAGGCTCTAGACGCAAATATTGGTGTGAGAGCTAATTCAATCAAGGAAACACTGCATGTTGGTGAAGGGCATATTGAAGAAGGATCAGCCGAGTGGTTCTTGTGGGAGAACAACTCCATTTGGCTCATTAACTTCACACACCATCAGGCTTCCAAGCAGCTCTCAAGGAAACTCAGTTTTCACACTCTATGCTTAGTGCCCTTTGAGTGCCTAGGACTGAAATGAAGCTTGGTAGAGCATCCCACACAAACGAATGCTCCACATGCGGGTTTCACATGCCACCAACTCCACATCCGCAGGCAACTTCAGCGAAACAGCCGTTTTCAGATAGCCCTCAATGCAAAGTCTCTAGACGCAAATACTGGTGTGAGAGTTAATTCAATCAAGGAAACACTGCATGTTGGTGAAGGGCATATTGAAGAAGGATCAGCCGAGTGGTTCTTGTGGGAGAACAACTCCATTTGGCTCACTAACTTCACACACCATCAGGCTTCCAAGCAGCTCTCAAGGAAACTCAGTTTTCACACTCTATGCTTAGTGCCCTTTGAGTGCATTATCTAGGAATGAACCTGGTAGAGCATCCCACACAAACGAATGCTCCACATGCCGGTTTCACATGCCACCAACTCCACATTCACAGGCAACTTCAGCGCCACAGCCGTTTTCAGATAGCCCTCAATGCAAAGGCTCTAGACGCAAATACTGGTGTGAGAGCTAATTCAATCAAGGAAACACTGCATGTTGGTGAAGGGCATATTGAAGAAGGATCAGCCGAGTGGTTCTTGTGGGAGAACAACTCCATTTGGCTCACTAACTTCACACACCATTAGGCTTCCAAGCAGCTCTCAAGGAAACTCAGTTTTCACACTCTATGCTTAGTGCCCTTTGAGAGCCTAGGACTGAAATGAAGCTTGGTAGAGCATCCCACACAAACGAATGCTCCACATGCCGGTTTCACATGCCACCAACTCCACATCCACAGGCAACTTCAGCGAAACAGCCGTTTTCAGATAGCCCTCAATGCAAAGGCTCTAGACGCAAATATTGGTGTGAGAGCTAATTCAATCAAGGAAACACTGCATGTTGGTGAAGGGCATATTGAAGCAGGATCAGCCGAGTGGTTCTTGTGGGAGAACAACTCCATCTGGCTCACTAACTTCACACACCATCAGGCTTCCAAGCAGCTCTCAAGGAAACTCAGTTTTCACACTCTATGCTTAGTGCCCTTTGAGTGCATTATCTAGGAATGAACCTGGTAGAGCATCCCACACAAACGAATGCTCCACATGCGGGTTTCACATGCCACCAACTCCACATCCACAGGCAACTTCAGCGCCACAGCCGTTTTCAGATAGCCCTCAATGCAAAGGCTCTAGACGCAAATATTGGTGTGAGAACTAATTCAATCAAGGAAACACTGCATGTTGGTGAAGGGCATATTGAAGAAGGATCAGCTGAGTGGTTCTTGTGGGAGAACAACTCCATTTGGCTCACTAACTTCACACACCATCAGGCTTCCAAGCAGCTCTCAAGGAAACTCAGTTTTCACACTCTATGCTTAGTGCCCTTTGAGTGCTTTATCTAGGAATCAACCTGGTAGAGCATCCCAAACAAACGAATGCTCCACATGCGTTTTTCACATGCCACCAACTCCACATGCACAGGCAACTTCAGCGCCACAGCCGTTTTCAGATAGCCCTCAATGCAAAGGCTCTAGACGCAAATATTGGTGTGAGAGCTAATTCAATCAAGGAAACACTGCATGTTGGTGAAGGGCATATTGAAGAAGGATCAGCCAAGTGGTTCTTGTGGGAGAACAACTCCATTTGGCTCACTAACTTCACACACCATCAGGCTTCCAAGCAGCTCTCAAGGAAACTCAGTTTTCACACTCTATGCTTAGTGCCCTTTGAGTGCCTAGGACTGAAATGAAGCTTGGTGAGCATCCCACACAAACGAATGCTCCACATGCGCGTTTCACAGGCCACCAACTCCACATTCACAGGCAACTTCAGCGAAACAGCCGTTTTCAGATAGCCCTCAATGCAAAGGCTCTAGACGCAAATATTGGTGTGAGAGCTAATTCAATCAAGGAAACACTGCATGTTGGTGAAGGGCATATTGAAGAAGGATCAGCCAAGTGGTTCTTGTGGGAGAACAACTCCATTTGGCTCACTAACTTCACACACCATCAGGCTTCCAAGCAGCTCTCAAGGAAACTCAGTTTTCACACTCTATGCTTAGTGCCCTTTGAGTGCATTATCAAGGAATGAACCTGGTAGAGCATCCCACACAAACGAATGCTCCACATGCGGGTTTCACATGCCACCAACTCCACATCCACAGGCAACTTCAGCGCCACAGCCGTTTTCAGATAGCCCTCAATGCAAAGAGTCTAGACGCAAATACTGGTGTGAGAGCTAATTCAATCAAGGAAACACTGCATGTTGGTGAAGGGCATATTGAAGAAGGATCAGCCGAGTGGTTCTTGTGGGAGAACAACTCTATTTGGCTCACTAACTTCACACACCATCAGGTTTCCAAGCAGCTCTCAAGGAAACTCAGTTTTCACACTCTATGCTTAGTGCCCTTTGAGTGCCTAGGACTGAAATGAAGCTTGGTGAGCATCCCACACAAACGAATGCTCCACATGCGGGTTTCACATGCCACCAACTCCAAATCCACAGGCAACTTCAGCGCCACAGCCGTTTTCAGATAGCCCTCAATGCAAAGGCTCTAGACGCAAATATTGGTGTGAGAGCTAATTCAATCAAGGAAACACTGCATGTTGGTGAAGGGCATATTGAAGAAGGATCAGCCGAGTGGTTCTTGTGGGAGAACAACTCCATTTGGCTCACTAACTTCACACACCATCAGGCTTCCAAGCAGCTCTCAAGGAAACTCAGTTTTCACACTCTATGCTTAGTGCCCTTTGAGTGCCTAGGACTGAAATGAAGCTTGGTAGAGCATCCCACACAAACGAATGCTCCACATGCGGGTTTCACATGCCACCAACTCCACATCCACAGGCAACTTCAGCGCCACAGCCGTTTTCAGATAGCCCTCAATGCAAAGGCTCTAGACGCAAATACTGGTGTGAGAGTTAATTCAATCAAGGAAACACTGCATGTTGGTGAAGGGCATATTGAAGAAGGATCAGCCGAGTGGTTCTTGTGGGAGAACAACTCCATTTGGCTCACTAACTTCACACACCATCAGGCTTCCAAGCAGCTCTCAAGGAAACTCAGTTTTCACACTCTATGCTTAGTGCCCTTTGAGTGCATTATCTAGGAATGAACCTGGTAGAGCATCCCACACAAACGAATGCTCCACATGCCGGTTTCACATGCCACCAACTCCACATTCACAGGCAACTTTAGCGCCACAGCCGTTTTCAGATAGCCCTCAATGCAAAGGCTCTAGACGCAAATCCTGGTGTGAGAGCTAATTCAATCAAGGAAACACTGCATGTTGGTGAAGGGCATATTGAAGAAGGATCAGCCGAGTGGTTCTTGTGGGAGAACAACTCCATTTGGCTCACTAACTTCACACACCATCAGGCTTCCAAGCAGCTCTCAAGGAAACTCAGTTTTCACACTCTATGCTTAGTGCCCTTTGAGTGCATTATCAAGGAATGAACCTGGTAGAGCATCCCACACAAACGAATGCTCCACATGCGGGTTTCACATGCCACCAACTCCACATTCACAGGCAACTTCAGCGCCACAGCCGTTTTCAGATAGCCCTCAATGCAAAGGCTCTAGACGCCAATCCTGGTGTGAGAGTTAATTCAATCAAGGAAACACTGCATGTTGGTGAAGGGCATATTGAAGAAGGATCAGCCGAGTGGTTCTTGTGGGAGAACAACTCCATTTGGCTCACTAACTTCACACACCATCAGGCTTCCAAGCAGCTCTCAAGGAAACTCAGTTTTCACACTCTATGCTTAGTGCCCTTTGAGTGCATTATCTAGGAATCAACCTGGTAGAGCATCCCACACAAACGAATGCTCCACATGCCGGTTTCACATGCCACCAACTCCACATTCACAGGCAACTTCAGCGCCACAGCCGTTTTCAGATAGCCCTCAATGCAAAGGCTCTAGACGCAAATACTGGTGTGAGAGCTAATTCAATCAAGGAAACACTGCATGTTGGTGAAGGGCATATTGAAGAAGGATCAGCCGAGCGGTTCTTGTGGGAGAACAACTCCATTTGGCTCACTAACTTCACACACCATCAGGCTTCCAAGCAGCTCTCAAGGAAACTCAGTTTTCACACTCTATGCTTAGTGCCCTTTGAGTGCATTATCAAGGAATGAACCTGGTAGAGCATCCCACACAAACGAATGCTCCACATGCGGGTTTCACATGCCACCAACTCCACATTCACAGGCAACTTCAGCGCCACAGCCGTTTTCAGATAGCCCTCAATGCAAAGGCTCTAGACGCAAATATTGGTGTGAGAGCTAATTCAATCAAGGAAACACTGCATGTTGGTGAAGGGCATATTGAAGAAGGATCAGCCGAGTGGTTCTTGTGGGAGAACAACTCCATTTGGCTCACTAACTTCACACACCATCATGCTTCCAAGCAGCTCTCAAGGAAACTCAGTTTTCACACTCTATGCTTAGTGCCCTTTGAGTGCCTAGGACTGAAATGAAGCTTGGTGCGCTTCCCACACAAGCGAATGCTCCACATGCGGGTTTCACATGCCACCAACTCCACATTCACAGGCAACTTCAGCGCCACAGCCGTTTTCAGATAGCCCTCAATGCAAAGGCTCTAGACGCAAATATTGGTGTGAGAGCTAATTCAATCAAGGAAACACTGCATGTTGGTGAATGGCATATTGAAGAAGGATCAGCCGAGTGGTTCTTGTGGGAGAACAACTCCATCTGGCTCACTAACTTCACACACCATCAGGCTTCCAAGCAGCTCTCAAGGAAACTCAGTTTTCACACTCTATGCTTAGTGCCCTTTGAGTGCATTATCTAGGAATGAACCTGGTAGAGCATCGCACACAAACGAATGCTCCACATGCGGGATTCACATGCCACCAACTCCACATCCACAGGCAACTTCAGCGCCACAGCCGTTTTCAGATAGCCCTCAATGCAAAGGCTCTAGACGCAAATATTGGTGTGAGAGCTAATTCAATCAAGGAAACACTGCATGTTGGTGAAGGGCATATTGAAGAAGGATCAGCCGAGTGGTTCTTGTGGGAGAACAACTCCATTTGGCTCACTAACTTCACACACCATCAGGCTTCCAAGCAGCTCTCAAGGAAACTTAGTTTTCACACTCTATGCTTAGTGCCCTTTGAGTGCATTATCTAGGAATGAACCTGGTAGAGCATCCCACACAAACGAATGCTCCACATGCGGGTTTCACATGCCACCAACTCCACATCCACAGGCAACTTCAGCGCCACAGCCGTTTTCAGATAGCCCTCAATGCAAAGGCTCTAGACGCAAATACTGGTGTGAGAGCTAATTCAATCAAGGAAACACTGCATGTTGGTGAAGGGCATATTGAAGAAGGATCAGCCGAGTGGTTCTTGTGGGAGAACAACTCCATTTGGCTCACTAACTTCACACACCATCAGGCTTCCAAGCAGCTCTCAAGGAAACTCAGTTTTCACACTCTATGCTTAGTGCCCTTTGAGTGCCTAGGACTGAAATGAAGCTTGGTGCGCATCCCACACAAGCGAATGCTCCACATGCGGGTTTCACATGCCACCAACTCCACATTCTCAGGCAACTTCAGCGCCACAGCCGTTTTCAGATAGCCCTCAATGCAAAGGCTCTAGACGCAAATATTGGTGTGAGAGCTAATTCAATCAAGGAAACACTGCATGTTGGTGAAGGGCATATTGAAGAAGGATCAGCCGAGTGGTTCTTGTGGGAGAACAACTCCATTTGGCTCACTAACTTCACACACCATCAGGCTTCCAAGCAGCTCTCAAGGAAACTCAGTTTTCACACTCTATGCTTAGTGCCCTTTGAGTGCATTATCTAGGAATGAACCTGGTAGAGCATCCCACACAAACGAATGCTCCACATGCGGGTTTCACATGCCACCAACTCCACATTCTCAGGCAACTTCAGCGCCACAGCCGTTTTCAGATAGCCCTCAAAGCAAGGGCTCTAGACGCAAATACTGGTGTGAGAGTTAATTCAATCAAGGAAACACTGCATGTTGGTGAAGGGCATATTGAAGAAGGATCAGCCGAGTGGTTCTTGTGGGAGAACAACTCCATTTGGCTCACTAACTTCACACACCATCAGGCTTCCAAGCAGCTCTCAAGGAAACTCAGTTTTCACACTCTATGCTTAGTGCCCTTTGAGTGCCTAGGACTGAAATGAAGCTTGGTGAGCATCCCACACAAACGAATGCTCCACATGCGGGTTTCACATGCCACCAACTCCACATTCTCAGGCAACTTCAGCGCCACAGCCGTTTTCAGATAGCCCTCAATGCAAAGGCTCTAGACGCAAATACTGGTGTGAGAGCTAATTCAATCAAGGAAACACTGCATGTTGGTGAAGGGCATATTGAAGAAGGATCAGCCGAGTGGTTCTTGTGGGAGAACAACTCCATTTGGCTCACTAACTTCACACACCATCAGGCTTCCAAGCAGCTCTCAAGGAAACTCAGTTTTCACACTCTATGCTTAGTGCCCTTTGAGTGCCTAGGACTGAAATGAAGCTTGGTAGAGCATCCCACACAAACGAATGCTCCACATGCGGGTTTCACATGCCACCAACTCCACATTCACAGGCAACTTCAGCGAAACAGCCGTTTTCAGATAGCCCTCAATTCAAAGTCTCTAGACGGAAATACTGGTGTGAGAGTTAATTCAATCAAGGAAACACTGCATGTTGGTGAAGGGCATATTGAAGAAGGATCAGCCGAGTGGTTCTTGTGGGAGAACAACTCCATTTGGCTCACTAACTTCACACACCATCATGCTTCCAAGCAGCTCTCAAGGAAACTCAGTTTTCACACTCTATGCTTAGTGCCCTTTGAGTGCCTAGGACTGAAATGAAGCTTGGTGAGCATCCCACACAAACGAATGCTCCACATGCGGGTTTCACAGGCCACCAACTCCACATTCACAGGCAACTTCAGCGCCACAGCCGTTTTCAGATAGCCCTCAATGCAAAGGCTCTAGACGCAAATATTGGTGTGAGAGCTAATTCAATCAAGGAAACACTGCATGTTGGTGAAGGGCATATTGAAGAAGGATCAGCCGAATGGTTCTTGTGGGAGAACAACTCCATTTGGCTCACTAACTTCACACGCCATCAGGCTTCCAAGCAGCTCTCAAGGAAACTCAGTTTTCACACTCTATGCTTAGTGCCCTTTGAGTGCATTATCTAGGAATGAACCTGGTAGAGCATCCCACACAAACGAATGCTCCACATGCCGGTTTCACATGCCACCAACTCCACATTCACAGGCAACTTCAGCGCCACAGCCGTTTTCAGATAGCCCTCAATGCAAAGGCTCTAGACGCAAATATTGGTGTGAGAGCTAATTCAATCAAGGAAACACTGCATGTTGGTGAAGGGCATATTGAAGAAGGATCAGCCGAGTGGTTCTTGTGGGAGAACAACTCCATTTGGCTCACTAACTTCACACACCATCAGGCTTCCAAGCAGCTCTCAAGGAAACTCAGTTTTCACACTCTATGCTTAGTGCCCTTTGAGTGCCTAGGACTGAAATGAAGCTTGGTAGAGCATCCCACACAAACGAATGCTCCACATGCCGGTTTCACATGCCACCAACTCCACATCCACAGGCAACTTCAGCGAAACAGCCGTTTTCAGATAGCCCTCAATGCAACGGCTCTAGACGCAAATATTGGTGTGAGAGCTAATTCAATCAAGGAAACACTGCATGTTGGTGAAGGGCATATTGAAGAAGGATCAGCCGAGTGGTTCTTGTGGGAGAACAACTCCATTTGGCTCACTAACTTCACACACCATCAGGCTTCCAAGCAGCTCTCAAGGAAACTCAGTTTTCACACTCTATGCTTAGTGCCCTTTGAGTGCCTAGGACTGAAATGAAGCTTGGTGAGCATCCCACACAAACGAATGCTCCACATGCGCGTTTCACATGCCACCAACTCCACATTCACAGGCAACTTCAGCGCCACAGCCGTTTTCAGATAGCCTTCAATGCAAAGGCTCTAGACGCAAATACTGGTGTGAGAACTAATTCAATCAAGGAAACACTGCATGTTGGTGAAGGGCATATTGAAGAAGGATCAGCCGAGTGGTTCTTGTGGGAGAACAACTCCATTTGGCTCACTAACTTCACACACCATCAGGCTTCCAAGCAGCTCTCAAGGAAACTCAGTTTTCACACTCTATGCTTAGTGCCCTTTGAGTGCGTTATCAAGGAATGAACCTGGTAGAGCATCCCACACAAACGAATGCTCCACATGCGGGTTTCACATGCCACCAACTCCACATCCACAGGCAACTTCAGCGCCACAGCCGTTTTCAGATAGCCCTCAATGCAAAGGCTCTAGACGCCAATCCTGGTGTGAGAGATAATTCAATCAAGGAAACACTGCATGTTGGTGAAGGGCATATTGAAGAAGGATCAGCCGAGTGGTTCTTGTGGGAGAACAACTCTATTTGGCTCACTAACTTCACACACCATCAGGTTTCCAAGCAGCTCTCAAGGAAACTCAGTTTTCACACTCTATGCTTAGTGCCCTTTGAGTGCCTAGGACTGAAATGAAGCTTGGTGAGCATCCTACACAAACGAATGCTCCACATGCGTTTTTCACATGCCAAAAACTCCAAATCCACAGGCAACTTCAGCGCCACAGCCGTTTTCAGATAGCCCTCAATGCAAAGGCTCTAGACGCAAATATTGGTGTGAGAGCTAATTCAATCAAGGAAACACTGCATGTTGGTGAAGGGCATATTGAAGAAGGATCAGCCGAGTGGTTCTTGTGGGAGAACAACTCCATTTGGCTCACTAACTTCACACACCATCAGGCTTCCAAGCAGCTCTCAAGGAAACTCAGTTTTCACACTCTATGCTTAGTGCCCTTTGAGTGCCTAGGACTGAAATGAAGCTTGGTAGAGCATCCCACACAAACGAATGCTCCACATGCGGGTTTCACATGCCACCAACTCCACATCCGCAGGCAACTTCAGCGAAACAGCCGTTTTCAGATAGCCCTCAATGCAAAGTCTCTAGACGCAAATCCTGGTGTGAGAGCTAATTCAATCAAGGAAACACTGCATGTTGGTGAAGGGCATATTGAAGAAGGATCAGCCGAGTGGTTCTTGTGGGAGAACAACTCCATTTGGCTCACTAACTTCACACACCATCATGCTTCCAAGCAGCTCTCAAGGAAACTCAGTTTTCACACTCTATGCTTAGTGCCCTTTGAGTGCCTAGGACTGAAATGAAGCTTGGTGAGCATCCCACACAAACGAATGCTCCACATGCGGGTTTCACAGGCCACCAACTCCACATTCACAGGCAACTTCAGCGCCACAGCCGTTTTCAGATAGCCCTCAATGCAAAGGCTCTAGACGCAAATATTGGTGTGAGAGCTAATTCAATCAAGGAAACACTGCATGTTGGTGAAGGGCATATTGAAGAAGGATCAGCCGAATGGTTCTTGTGGGAGAACAACTCCATTTGGCTCACTAACTTCACACGCCATCAGGCTTCCAAGCAGCTCTCAAGGAAACTCAGTTTTCACACTCTATGCTTAGTGCCCTTTGAGTGCATTATCTAGGAATGAACCTGGTAGAGCATCCCACACAAACGAATGCTCCACATGCGGGTTTCACATGCCACCAACTCCACATTCACAGGCAACTTCAGCGCCACAGCCGTTTTCAGATAGCCCTCAATGCAAAGGCTCTAGACGCAAATACTGGTGTGAGAGCTAATTCAATCAAGGAAACACTGCATGTTGGTGAAGGGCATATTGAAGAAGGATCAGCCGAGTGGTTCTTGTGGGAGAACAACTCCATTTGGCTCACTAACTTCACACACCATCAGGCTTCC
This sequence comes from Ochotona princeps, assembly GCF_030435755.1. Lineage (NCBI taxonomy): Eukaryota > Metazoa > Chordata > Mammalia > Lagomorpha > Ochotonidae > Ochotona > Ochotona princeps. The sequence continues at coordinate 14,854 of NW_026697645.1, forward strand.
AAGCAGCTCTCAAGGAAACTCAGTTTTCACACTCTATGCTTAGTGCCCTTTGAGTGCCTAGGACTGAAATGAAGCTTGGTAGAGCATCCCACACAAACGAATGCTCCACATGCCGGTTTCACATGCCACCAACTCCACATCCACAGGCAACTTCAGCGAAACAGCCGTTTTCAGATAGCCCTCAATGCAAAGGCTCTAGACGCAAATATTGGTGTGAGAGCTAATTCAATCAAGGAAACACTGCATGTTGGTGAAGGGCATATTGAAGAAGGATCAGCTGAGTGGTTCTTGTGGGAGAACAACTCCATCTGGCTCACTAACTTCACACACCATCAGGCTTCCAAGCAGCTCTCAAGGAAACTCAGTTTTCACACTCTATGCTTAGTGCCCTTTGAGGGCATTATCTAGGAATCAACCTGGTAGAGCATCCCAAACAAACGAATGCTCCACATGCGTTTTTCACATGCCACCAACTCCACATCCACAGGCAACTTCAGCGCCACAGCCGTTTTCAGATAGCCCTCAATGCAAAGGCTCTAGACGCAAATATTGGTGTGAGAGCTAATTCAATCAAGGAAACACTGCATGTTGGTGAAGGGCATATTGAAGAAGGATCAGCCAAGTGGTTCTTGTGGGAGAACAACTCCATTTGGCTCACTAACTTCACACACCATCAGGCTTCCAAGCAGCTCTCAAGGAAACTCAGTTTTCACACTCTATGCTTAGTGCCCTTTGAGTGCCTAGGACTGAAATGAAGCTTGGTGAGCATCCCACACAAACGAATGCTCCACATGCGCGTTTCACAGGCCACCAACTCCACATTCACAGGCAACTTCAGCGAAACAGCCGTTTTCAGATAGCCCTCAATGCAAAGGCTCTAGACGCAAATATTGGTGTGAGAGCTAATTCAATCAAGGAAACACTGCATGTTGGTGAAGGGCATATTGAAGAAGGATCAGCTGAGTGGTTCTTGTGGGAGAACAACTCCATTTGGCTCACTAACTTCACACACCATCAGGCTTCCAAGCAGCTCTCAAGGAAACTCAGTTTTCACACTCTATGCTTAGTGCCCTTTGAGTGCATTATCAAGGAATGAACCTGGTAGAGCATCCCACACAAACGAATGCTCCACATGCCGGTTTCACATGCCACCAACTCCACATCCACAGGCAACTTCAGCGCCACAGCCGTTTTCAGATAGCCCTCAATGCAAAGGCTCTAGACACAAATACTGGTGTGAGAGCTAATTCAATCAAGGAAACACTGCATGTTGGTGAAGGGCATATTGAAGAAGGATCAGCCGAGTGGTTCTTGTGGGAGAACAACTCTATTTGGCTCACTAACTTCACACACCATCAGGTTTCCAAGCAGCTCTCAAGGAAACTCAGTTTTCACACTCTATGCTTAGTGCCCTTTGAGTGCCTAGGACTGAAATGAAGCTTGGTGAGCATCCCACACAAACGAATGCTCCACATGCGTTTTTCACATGCCACCAACTCCAAATCCACAGGCAACTTCAGCGCCACAGCCGTTTTCAGATAGCCCTCAATGCAAAGGCTCTAGACGCAAATATTGGTGTGAGAGCTAATTCAATCAAGGAAACACTGCATGTTGGTGAAGGGCATATTGAAGAAGGATCAGCCGAGTGGTTCTTGTGGGAGAACAACTCCATTTGGCTCACTAACTTCACACACCATCAGGCTTCCAAGCAGCTCTCAAGGAAACTCAGTTTTCACACTCTATGCTTAGTGCCCTTTGAGTGCCTAGGACTGAAATGAAGCTTGGTAGAGCATCCCACACAAACGAATGCTCCACATGCGGGTTTCACATGCCACCAACTCCACATCCACAGGCAACTTCAGCGCCACAGCCGTTTTCAGATAGCCCTCAATGCAAAGTCTCTAGACGCAAATACTGGTGTGAGAGTTAATTCAATCAAGGAAACACTGCATGTTGGTGAAGGGCATATTGAAGAAGGATCAGCCGAGTGGTTCTTGTGGGAGAACAACTCCATTTGGCTCACTAACTTCACACACCATCATGCTTCCAAGCAGCTCTCAAGGAAACTCAGTTTTCACACTCTATGCTTAGTGCCCTTTGAGTGCCTAGGACTGAAATGAAGCTTGGTGAGCATCCCACACAAACGAATGCTCCACATGCGGGTTTCACATGCCACCAACTCCACATCCACAGGCAACTTCAGCGCCACAGCCGTTTTCAGATAGCCCTCAATGCAAAGGCTCTAGACGCAAATATTGGTGTGAGAGCTAATTCAATCAAGGAAACACTGCATGTTGGTGAAGGGCATATTGAAGAAGGATCAGCCGAATGGTTCTTGTGGGAGAACAACTCCATTTGGCTCACTAACTTCACACGCCATCAGGCTTCCAAGCAGCTCTCAAGGAAACTCAGTTTTCACACTCTATGCTTAGTGCCCTTTGAGTGCATTATCAAGGAATGAACCTGGTAGAGCATCCCACACAAACGAATGCTCCACATGCGGGTTTCACATGCCACCAACTCCACATTCACAGGCAACTTCAGCGCCACAGCCGTTTTCAGATAGCCCTCAATGCAAAGGCTCTAGACGCCAATCCTGGTGTGAGAGTTAATTCAATCAAGGAAACACTGCATGTTGGTGAAGGGCATATTGAAGAAGGATCAGCCGAGTGGTTCTTGTGGGAGAACAACTCCATTTGGCTCACTAACTTCACACACCATCAGGCTTCCAAGCAGCTCTCAAGGAAACTCAGTTTTCACACTCTATGCTTAGTGCCCTTTGAGTGCATTATCTAGGAATCAACCTGGTAGAGCATCCCACACAAACGAATGCTCCACATGCCGGTTTCACATGCCACCAACTCCACATTCACAGGCAACTTCAGCGCCACAGCCGTTTTCAGATAGCCCTCAATGCAAAGGCTCTAGATGCAAATACTGGTGTGAGAGCTAATTCAATCAAGGAAACACTGCATGTTGGTGAAGGGCATATTGAAGAAGGATCAGCCGAGTGGTTCTTGTGGGAGAACAACTCCATTTGGCTCACTAACTTCACACACCATCAGGCTTCCAAGCAGCTCTGAAGGAAACTCAGTTTTCACACTCTATGCTTAGTGCCCTTTGAGTGCCTAGGACTGAAATGAAGCTTGGTGCGCTTCCCACACAAGCGAATGCTCCACATGCGGGTTTCACATGCCACCAACTCCACATTCACAGGCAACTTCAGCGCCACAGCCGTTTTCAGATAGCCCTCAATGCAAAGGCTCTAGACGCAAATATTGGTGTGAGAGCTAATTCAATCAAGGAAACACTGCATGTTGGTGAAGGGCATATTGAAGAAGGATCAGCAAAGAGGATCTTGTGGGAGAACAACTCCATTTGGCTCACTAACTTCACACACCATCAGGCTTCCAAGCAGCTCTCAAGGAAACTCAGTTTTCACACTCTATGCTTAGTGCCCTTTGAGTGCATTATCTAGGAATGAACCTGGTAGAGCATCCCACACAAACGAAGGCTCCACATGCGGGTTTTTCACATGCCACCAACTCCACATTCACAGGCAATTTCAGCGCCACAGCCGTTTTCAGATAGCCCTCAATGCAAAGGCTCTAGACGCAAATACTGGTGTGAGAGCTAATTCAATCAAGGAAACACTGCATGTTGGTGAAGGGCATACTGAAGAAGGATCAGCCGAGTGGTTCTTGTGGGAGAACAACTCCATTTGGCTCACTAACTTCACACACCATCAGGCTTCCAAGCAGCTCTCAAGGAAACTCAGTTTTCACACTCTATGCTTAGTGCCCTTTGAGTGCCTAGGACTGAAATGAATCTTGGTGAGCATCCCACACAAACGAATGCTCCACATGCGGGTTTCACATGCCACTAACTCCACATTCACAGGCAACTTCAGCACCACAGCCGTTTTCAGATAGCCCTCAATGCAAAGGCTCTAGACGCAAATCCTGGTGTGAGAGCTAATTCAATCAAGGAAACACTGCATGTTGGTGAAGGGCATATTGAAGAAGGATCAGCCGAGTGGTTCTTGTGGGAGAACAACTCCATTTGGCTCACTAACTTCACACACCATCAGGCTTCCAAGCAGCTCTCAAGGAAACTCAGTTTTCACACTCTATGCTTAGTGCCCTTTGAGTGCATTATCTAGGAATGAAACTGGTAGAGCATCCCACACAAACGAATGCTCCACATGCGGGTTTCACATGCCACCAACTCCACATCCACAGGCAACTTCAGCGCCACACCCGTTTTCAGATAGCCCTCAATGCAAAGGCTCTAGACGCAAATCCTGGTGTGAGAGCTAATTCAATCAAGGAAACACTGCATGTTGGTGAAGGGCATATTGAAGAAGGATCAGCCGAGTGGTTCTTGTATGAGAACAACTCCATTTGGCTCACTAACTTCACACACCATCAGGCTTCCAAGCAGCTCTCAAGGAAACTCAGTTTTCACACTCTATGCTTAGTGCCCTTTGAGTGCCTAGGACTGAAATGAAGCTTGGTGAGCATCCCATTCAAACGAATGCTCCACATGCGGGTTTCACATGCCACCAACTCCACGTTCTCAGGCAACTTCAGCGCCACAGCCGTTTTCAGATAGCCCTCAATGCAAAGGCTCTAGACGCAAATCCTGGTGTGAGAGCTAATTCAATCAAGGAAACACTGCATGTTGGTGAAGGGCATATTGAAGAAGGATCAGCCAAGTGGTTCTTGTGGGAGAACAACTCCATCTGGCTCACTAACTTCACACACCATCAGGCTTCCAAGCAGCTCTCAAGGAAACTCAGTTTTCACACTCTATGCTTAGTGCCCTTTGAGTGCATTATCTAGGAATGAGCCTGGTAGAGCATCCCACACAAACGAATGCTCCACATGCGGGTTTCACATGCCACCAACTCCACATTCTCAGGCGACTTCAGCGCCACACCCGTTTTCAGATAGCCCTCAATGCAAAGGCTCTAGACGCAAATATTGGTGTGAGAGTTAATTCAATCAAGGAAACACTGCATGTTGGTGAAGGGCATATTGAAGAAGGATCAGCCGAGTGGTTCTTGTGGGAGAACAACTCCATTTGGCTCACTAACTTCACACACCATCAGGCTTCCAAGCAGCTCTCAAGGAAACTCAGTTTTCACACTCTATGCTTAGTGCCCTTTGAGTGCATTATCTAGGAATGAACCTGGTAGAGCATCCCACACAAACGAATGCTCCACATGCGGGTTTCACATGCCACCAACTCCACGTTCTCAGGCAACTTCAGCGCCACAGCCATTTTCAGATAGCCCTCAATGCAAAGGCTCTAGACGCAAATACTGGTGTGAGAGCTAATTCAATCAAGGAAACACTGCATGTTGGTGAAGGGCATATTGAAGAAGGATCAGCCGAGTGGTTCTTGTGGGAGAACAACTCCATTTGGCTCACTAACTTCACACACCATCAGGCTTCCAAGCAGCTCTCAAGGAAACTCAGTTTTCACACTCTATGCTTAGTGCCCTTTGAGTGCCTAGGACTGAAATGAATCTTGGTGAGCATCCCACACAAACGAATGCTCCACATGCGGGTTTCACATGCCACTAACTCCACATTCACAGGCAACTTCAGCACCACAGCCGTTTTCAGATAGCCCTCAATGCAAAGGCTCTAGACGCAAATCCTGGTGTGAGAGCTAATTCAATCAAGGAAACACTGCATGTTGGTGAAGGGCATATTGAAGAAGGATCAGCCGAGTGGTTCTTGTGGGAGAACAACTCCATTTGGCTCACTAACTTCACACACCATCAGGCTTCCAAGCAGCTCTCAAGGAAAGTCAGTTTTCACACTCTATGCTTAGTGCCCTTTGAGTGCATTATCTAGGAATCAACCTGGTAGAGCATCCCACACAAACGAATGCTCCACATGCGGGTTTCACATGCCACCAACTCCACATCCACAGGCAACTTCAGCGCCACAGCCGTTTTCAGATAGCCCTCAATGCAAAGGCTCTAGACGCAAATCCTGGTGTGAGAGCTAATTCAATCAAGGAAACACTGCATGTTGGTGAAGGGCATATTGAAGAAGGATCAGCCGAGTGGTTCTTGTGGGAGAACAACTCCATTTGGCTCACTAACTTCACACACCATCAGGCTTCCAAGCAGCTCTCAAGGAAACTCAGTTTTCACACTCTATGCTTAGTGCCCTTTGAGTGCCTAGGACTGAAATGAAGCTTGGTGAGCATCCCATTCAAACGAATGCTCCACATGCGGGTTTCACATGCCACCAACTCCACGTTCTCAGGCAACTTCAGCGCCACAGCCGTTTTCAGATAGCCCTCAATGCAAAGGCTCTAGACGCAAATCCTGGTGTGAGAGCTAATTCAATCAAGGAAACACTGCATGTTGGTGAAGGGCATATTGAAGAAGGATCAGCCAAGTGGTTCTTGTGGGAGAACAACTCCATCTGGCTCACTAACTTCACACACCATCAGGCTTCCAAGCAGCTCTCAAGGAAACTCAGTTTTCACACTCTATGCTTAGTGCCCTTTGAGTGCATTATCTAGGAATGAGCCTGGTAGAGCATCCCACACAAACGAATGCTCCACATGCGGGTTTCACATGCCACCAACTCCACATTCTCAGGCGACTTCAGCGCCACACCCGTTTTCAGATAGCCCTCAATGCAAAGGCTCTAGACGCAAATATTGGTGTGAGAGTTAATTCAATCAAGGAAACACTGCATGTTGGTGAAGGGCATATTGAAGAAGGATCAGCCGAGTGGTTCTTGTGGGAGAACAACTCCATTTGGCTCACTAACTTCACACACCATCAGGCTTCCAAGCAGCTCTCAAGGAAACTCAGTTTTCACACTCTATGCTTAGTGCCCTTTGAGTGCATTATCTAGGAATGAACCTGGTAGAGCATCCCACACAAACGAATGCTCCACATGCGGGTTTCACATGCCACCAACTCCACGTTCTCAGGCAACTTCAGCGCCACAGCCATTTTCAGATAGCCCTCAATGCAAAGGCTCTAGACGCAAATACTGGTGTGAGAGCTAATTCAATGAAGGAAACACTGCATGTTGGTGAAGGGCATATTGAAGAAGGATCAGCCGAGTGGTTCTTGTGGGAGAACAACTCCATTTGGCTCACTAACTTCACACACCATCAGGCTTCCAAGCAGCTCTCAAGGAAACTCAGTTTTCACACTCTATGCTTAGTGCCCTTTGAGTGCCTAGGACTGAAATGAAGCTTGGTGAGCATCCCACACAAACGAATGCTCCACATGCGGTTTTCACATGCCACCAACTCCACGTTCTCAGGCAACTTCAGCGCCACAGCCGTTTTCAGATAGCCCTCAATGCAAAGGCTCTAGACGCAAATACTGGTGTGAGAGCTAATTCAATCAAGGAAACGCTGCATGTTGGTGAAGGGCATATTGAAGAAGGATCAGCCGAGTGGTTCTTGTGGGAGAACAACTCCATTTGGCTCACTAACTTCACACACCATCAGGCTTCCAAGCAGCTCTCAAGGAACTCAGTTTTCACACTCTATGCTTAGTGCCCTTTGAGTGCCTAGGACTGAAATGAAGCTTGGTGAGCATCCCATTCAAACGAATGCTCCACATGCGGGTTTCACATGCCACCAACTCCACGTTCTCAGGCAACTTCAGCGCCACAGCCGTTTTCAGATAGCCCTCAATGCAAAGGCTCTAGACGCAAATATTGGTGTGAGAGCTAATTCAATCAAGGAAACACTGCATGTTGGTGAAGGGCATATTGAAGAAGGATCAGCCAAGTGGTTCTTGTGGGAGAACAACTCCATTTGGCTCACTAACTTCACACACCATCAGGCTTCCAAGCAGCTCTCAAGGAAACTCAGTTTTCACACTATATGCTTAGTGCCCTTTGAGTGCATTATCTAGGAATGAGCCTGGTAGAGCTTCCCACACAACGAATGCTCCACAAGCGGGTTTCACATGCCACCAACTCCACATTCTCACGCGACTTCAGCGCCACACCCGTTTTCAGATAGCCCTCAATGCAAAGGCTCTAGACGCAAATCCTGGTGTGAGAGCTAATTCAATCAAGGAAACACTGCATGTTGGTGAAGGGCATATTGAAGAAGGATCAGCCGAGTGGTTCTTGTGTGAGAACAACTCCATTTGGCTCACTAACTTCACACACCATCAGGCTTCCAAGCAGCTATCAAGGAAACTCAGTTTTCACACTCTATGCTTAGTGCCCTTTGAGTGCATTATCTAGGAATGAACCTGGTAGAGCATCCACACAAACGAATGCTCCACATGCGGTTTTCACATGCCACCAACTCCACATTCACAGGCAACTTCAGCACCACAAGCCGTTTTCAGATAGCCCTCAATGCAAAGGCTCTAGACACAAATATTGGTGTGAGAGCTAATTCAATCAAGGAAAACACTGCATGTTGGTGAAGGGCATATTGAAGAAGGATCAGCCAAGTGGTTCTTGTGGGAGAACAAACTACATTTGGCTCACTAACTTCACACACCATCAGGCTTCCAAGCAGCTCTCAAGGAAACTCAGTTTTCACACTCTATGCTTAGTGCCCTTTGAGTGCATTATCTAGAATGAACTGGTAGAGCATCCCCACACAAATGAATGCTCCACATCCGGGTTTCACATGCCACCAACTCCACGTTCTCAGGCAACTTCAGCGCCACAACCGTTTTCAGATAGCCCTCAATGCAAAGGCTCTAG
>NW_026697646.1:0-41995 GCF_030435755.1 Ochotona princeps
CTAATTCAATCAAGGAAACACTGCATGTTGGTGAAGGGCATATTGAAGAAGGATCAGCCGAGTGGTTCTTGTGGGAGAACAACTCCATTTGGCTCACTAACTTCACACACCATCAGGCTTCCAAGCAGCTCTCAAGGAAACTCAGTTTTCACACTCTATGCTTAGTGCCCTTTGAGTGAATTATCTAGGAATGAACCTGGTAGAGCATCCCACACAAACGAATGCTCCACATGCGGGTTTCACATGCCACCAACTCCACATTCACAGGCAACTTCAGCGCCACAGCCGTTTTCAGATAGCCCTCAATGCAAAGGCTCTAGACGCAAATATTGGTGTGAGAGCTAATTCAATCAAGGAAACACTGCATGTTGGTGAAGGGCATATTGAAGAAGGATCAGCTGAGTGGTTATTTTGGGAGAATAACTCCATTTGGCTCACTAACTTCACACACCATCAGGCTTCCAAGCAGCTCTCAAGGAAACTCAGTTTCCACACTCTATGCTTAGTGCCCTTTGAGTGCATTATCTTGGAATGAACCTGGTAGAGCATCCCACACAAACCAATGCTTCACATGCGGGTTTCACATGCCACCAACTCCACATTCACAGGCAACTTCAGCGCCACAGCCGTTTTCAGATAGCCCTCAATGCAAAGGCTCTAGACGCAAATATTGGTGTGAGAGCTAATTCAATCAAGGAAACACTGCATGTTGGTGAAGGGCATATTGAAGAAGGATCAGCCGAGTGGTTCTTGTGGGAGAACAACTCCATTTGGCTCACTAACTTCACACACCATCAGGCTTCCAAGCAGCTCTCAAGGAAACTCAGTTTTCACACTCTATGCTTAGTGCCATTTGTATGGCTAGGACTGAAATGAACCTGGTAGAGCATCCCACACAAACGAATGCTCCACATGCGGGTTTCACATGCCACCAACTCCACATTCACAGGCAACTTCAGCGCCACAGCCGTTTTCAGATAGCCCTCAATGCAAAGGCTCTAGACGCAAATATTGGTGTGAGAGCTAATTCAATCAAGGAAACACTGCATGTTGGTGAAGGGCATATTGAAGAAGGATCAGCCGAGTGGTTCTTGTGGGAGAACAACTCCATTTGGCTCACTAACTTCACACACCATCAGGCTTCCAAGCAGCTCTCAAGGAAACTCAGTTTTCACACTCTATGCTTAGTGCCCTTTGAGTGCATTATCTAGGAATGAACCTGGTAGAGCATCCCACACAAACGAATGCTCCACATGCGGGTTTCACATGCCACCAACTCCACATTCACAGGCAACTTCAGCGCCACAGCCGTTTTCAGATAGCCCTCAATGCAAAGGCTCTAGACGCAAATATTGGTGTGAGAGCTAATTCAATCAAGGAAACACTGCATGTTGGTGAAGGGCATATTGAAGAAGGATCAGCCGAGTGGTTCTTGTGGGAGAACAACTCCATTTGGCTCACTAACTTCACACACCATCAGGCTTCCAAGCAGCTCTCAAGGAAACTCAGTTTTCACACTCTATGCTTAGTGCTCTTTGTGTGCCTAGGACTGAAATGAAGCTTGGTCAGCATCCCACACAAACGAATGCTCCACATGCGGGTTTCACATGCCACCAACTCCACATTCACAGGCAACTTCAGCGCCACAGCCGTTTTCAGATAGCCCTCAATGCAAAGGCTCTAGACGCAAATATTGGTGTGAGAGCTAATTCAATCAAGGAAACACTGCATGTTGGTGAAGGGCATATTGAAGAAGGATCAGCCGAGTGGTTCTTGTGGGAGAACAACTCCATTTGGCTCACTAACTTCACACACCATCAGGCTTCCAAACAGCTCTCAAGGAAACTCAGTTTTCACACTCTATGCTTAGTGCCCTTTGAGTGCATTATCTAGGAATGAACCTGGTAGAGCATCCCACACAAACGAATGCTCCACATGCTGGTTTCACATGCCACCAACTCCACATTCACAGGCAACATCAGCGCCACAGCCGTTTTCAGATAGCCCTCAATGCAAAGGCTCTAGACGCAAATATTGGTGTGAGAGCTAATTCAATCAAGGAAACACTGCATGTTGGTGAAGGGCATATTGAAGAAGGATCAGCCGAGTGGTTCTTGTGGGAGAACAACTCCATTTGGCTCACTAACTTCACACACCATCAGGCTTCCAAGCAGCTCTCAGGAAACTCAGATTTCACACTCTATGCTTAGTGCTCTATGTGTGCCTAGGACTGAAATGAAGCTTGGTCAGCATCCCACACAAACGAATGCTCCACATGCGGGTTTCACATGCCACCAACTCCACATTCTCAGGCAACTTCAGCGCCACAGCCGTTTTCAGATAGCCCTCAATGCAAAGGCTCTAGACGCAAATATTGGTGTGAGAGCTAATTCAATCAAGGAAACACTGCATGTTGGTGAAGGGCATATTGAAGAAGGATCAGCCGAGTGGTTCTTGTGGGAGAACAACTCCATTTGGCTCACTAACTTCACACACCATCAGGCTTCCAAGCAGCTCTCAAGGAAACTCAGTTTTCACACTCTATGCTTAGTGCCATTTGTATGGCTAGGACTGAAATGAACCTGGTAGAGCATCCCACACAAACGAATGCTCCACATGCGGGTTTCACATGCCACCAACTCCACATTCACAGGCAACTTCAGCGCCACAGCCGTTTTCAGATAGCCCTCAATGCAAAGGCTCTAGACGCAAATATTGGTGTGAGAGCTAATTCAATCAAGGAAACACTGCATGTTGGTGAAGGGCATATTGAAGAAGGATCAGCCGAGTGGTTCTTGTGGGAGAACAACTCCATTTGGCTCACTAACTTCACACACCATCAGGCTTCCAAGCAGCTCTCAAGGAAACTCAGTTTTCACACTCTATGCTTAGTGCCCTTTGAGTGCATTATCTAGGAATGAACCTGGTAGAGCATCCCACACAAACGAATGCTCCACATGCTGGTTTCACATGCCACCAACTCCACATTCACAGGCAACTTCAGCGCCACAGCCGTTTTCAGATAGCCCTCAATGCAAAGGCTCTAGACGCAAATATTGGTGTGAGAGCTAATTCAATCAAGGAAACACTGCATGTTGGTGAAGGGCATATTGAAGAAGGATCAGCCGAGTGGTTCTTGTGGGAGAACAACTCCATTTGGCTCACTAACTTCACACACCATCAGGCTTCCAAGCAGCTCTCAAGGAAACTCAGTTTTCACACTCTATGTTTAGTGCCCTTTGTGTGCCTAGGACTGAAATGAAGCTTGGTCAGCATCCCACACAAACGAATGCTCCACATGCGGGTTTCACATGCCACCAACTCCACATTCACAGGCAACTTCAGCGCCACAGCCGTTTTCAGATAGCCCTCAATGCAAAGGCTCTAAACGCAAATATTGGTGTGAGAGCTAATTCAATCAAGGAAACACTGCATGTTGGTGAAGGGCATATTGAAGAAGGATCAGCCGAGTGGTTCTTGTGGGAGAACAACTCCATTTGGCTCACTAACTTCACACACCATCAGGCTTCCAAGCAGCTCTCAAGGAAACTCAGTTTTCACACTCTATGCTTAGTGCCCTTTGAGTGCATTATCTAGGAATGAACCTGGTAGAGCATCCCACACAAACGAATGCTCCACATGCGGGTTTCACATGCCACCAACTCCACATTCACAGGCAACTTCAGCGCCACAGCCGTTTTCAGATAGCCCTCAATGCAAAGGCTCTAGACGCAAATATTGGTGTGAGAGCTAATTCAATCAAGGAAACACTGCATGTTGGTGAAGGGCATATTGAAGAAGGATCAGCCGAGTAGTTCTTGTGGGAGAACAACTCCATTTGGCTCACTAACTTCACACACCATCAGGCTTCCAAGCAGCTCTCAAGGAAACTCAGTTTTCACACTCTATGTTTAGTGCCCTTTGAGTGCATTATCTAGGAATGAACCTGGTAGAGCATCCCACACAAACCAATGCTTCACATGCGGGTTTCACATGCCACCAACTCCACATTCACAGGCAACTTCAGCGCCACAGCCGTTTTCAGATAGCCCACAATGCAAAGGCTCTAGACGCAAATATTGGTGTGAGAGCTAATTCAATCAAGGAAACACTGCATGTTGGTGAAGGGCATATTGAAGAAGGATCAGCCGAGTGGTTCTTGTGGGAGAACAACTCCATTTGGCTCACTAACTTCACACACCATCAGGCTTCCAAGCAGCTCTCAAGGAAACTCAGTTTTCACACTCTATGCTTAGTGCCATTTGTATGGCTAGGACTGAAATGAACCTGGTAGAGCATCCCACACAAACGAATGCTCCACATGCGGGTTTCACATGCCACCAACTCCACATTCACAGGCAACTTCAGCGCCACAGCCGTTTTCAGATAGCCCTCAATGCAAAGGCTCTAGACGCAAATATTGGTGTGAGAGCTAATTCAATCAAGGAAACACTGCATGTTGGTGAAGGGCATATTGAAGAAGGATCAGCCGAGTGGTTCTTGTGGGAGAACAACTCCATTTGGCTCACTAACTTCACACACCATCAGGCTTCCAAGCAGCTCTCAAGGAAACTCAGTTTTCACACTCTATGCTTAGTGCCCTTTGAGTGCATTATCTAGGAATGAACCTGGTAGAGCATCCCACACAAACGAATGCTCCACATGCGGGTTTCACATGCCACCAACTCCACATTCACAGGCAACTTCAGCGCCACAGCCGTTTTCAGATAGCCCTCAATGCAAAGGCTCTAGACGCAAATATTGGTGTGAGAGCTAATTCAATCAAGGAAACACTGCATGTTGGTGAAGGGCATATTGAAGAAGGATCAGCCGAGTGGTTCTTGTGGGAGAACAACTCCATTTGGCTCACTAACTTCACACACCATCAGGCTTCCAAGCAGCTCTCAAGGAAACTCAGTTTTCACACTCTATGCTTAGTGCTCTTTGTGTGCCTAGGACTGAAATGAAGCTTGGTCAGCATCCCACACAAACGAATGCTCCACATGCGGGTTTCACATGCCACCAACTCCACATTCACAGGCAACTTCAGCGCCACAGCCGTTTTCAGATAGCCCTCAATGCAAAGGCTCTAGACGCAAATATTGGTGTGAGAGCTAATTCAATCAAGGAAACACTGCATGTTGGTGAAGGGCATATTGAAGAAGGATCAGCCGAGTGGTTCTTGTGGGAGAACAACTCCATTTGGCTCACTAACTTCACACACCATCAGGCTTCCAAACAGCTCTCAAGGAAACTCAGTTTTCACACTCTATGCTTAGTGCCCTTTGAGTGCATTATCTAGGAATGAACCTGGTAGAGCATCCCACACAAACGAATGCTCCACATGCTGGTTTCACATGCCACCAACTCCACATTCACAGGCAACTTCAGCGCCACAGCCGTTTTCAGATAGCCCTCAATGCAAAGGCTCTAGACGCAAATATTGGTGTGAGAGCTAATTCAATCAAGGAAACACTGCATGTTGGTGAAGGGCATATTGAAGAAGGATCAGCCGAGTGGTTCTTGTGGGAGAACAACTCCATTTGGCTCACTAACTTCACACACCATCAGGCTTCCAAGCAGCTCTCAAGGAAACTCAGTTTTCACACTCTATGTTTAGTGCCCTTTGTGTGCCTAGGAATGAAATGAAGCTTGGTCAGCATCCCACACAAACGAATGCTCCACATGCGGGTTTCACATGCCACCAACTCCACATTCACAGGCAACTTCAGCGCCACAGCCGTTTTCAGATAGCCCTCAATGCAAAGGCTCTAAACGCAAATATTGGTGTGAGAGCTAATTCAATCAAGGAAACACTGCATGTTGGTGAAGGGCATATTGAAGAAGGATCAGCCGAGTGGTTCTTGTGGGAGAACAACTCCATTTGGCTCACTAACTTCACACACCATCAGGCTTCCAAGCAGCTCTCAAGGAAACTCAGTTTTCACACTCTATGCTTAGTGCCCTTTGAGTGCATTATCTAGGAATGAACCTGGTAGAGCATCCCACACAAACGAATGCTCCACATGCGGGTTTCACATGCCACCAACTCCACATTCACAGGCAACTTCAGCGCCACAGCCGTTTTCAGATAGCCCTCAATGCAAAGGCTCTAGACGCAAATATTGGTGTGAGAGCTAATTCAATCAAGGAAACACTGCATGTTGGTGAAGGGCATATTGAAGAAGGATCAGCCGAGTGGTTCTTGTGGGAGAACAACTCCATTTGGCTCACTAACTTCACACACCATCAGGCTTCCAAGCAGCTCTCAAGGAAACTCAGTTTTCACACTCTATGCTTAGTGCCCTTTGAGTGCATTATCTAGGAAGGAACCTGGTAGAGCATCCCACACAAACGAATGCTTCACATGCGGGTTTCACATGCCACCAACTCCACATTCACAGGCAACTTCAGCGCCACAGCCGTTTTCA
The DNA here is from genome assembly GCF_030435755.1 of Ochotona princeps. Lineage (NCBI taxonomy): Eukaryota > Metazoa > Chordata > Mammalia > Lagomorpha > Ochotonidae > Ochotona > Ochotona princeps. The sequence goes on from NW_026697646.1 coordinate 6,432, forward strand.
GATAGCCCTCAATGCAAAGGCTCTAGATGCAAATATTGGTGTGAGAGCTAATTCAATCAAGGAAACACTGCATGTTGGTGAAGGGCATATTGAAGAAGGATCAACCGAGTGGTTCTTGTGGGAGAACAACTCCATTTGGCTCACTAACTTCACACACCATCAGGCTTAAAAGCAGCTCTCAAGGAAACTCAGTTTTCACACTCTATGCTTAGTGCCCTTTGTGTGCCTAGGACTGAAATGAAGCTTGGTCAGCATCCCACACAAACGAATGCTCCACATGCGGGTTTCACATGCCACCAACTCCACATTCACAGGCAACTTCAGCGCCACAGCCGTTTTCAGATAGCCCTCAATGCAAAGGCTCTAGACGCAAATATTGGTGTGAGAGCTAATTCAATCAAGGAAACACTGCATGTTGGTGAAGGGCATATTGAAGAAGGATCAGCCGAGTAGTTCTTGTGGGAGAACAACTCCATTTGGCTCACTAACTTCACACACCATCAGGCTTCCAAGCAGCTCTCAAGGAAACTCAGTTTTCACACTCTATGTTTAGTGCCCTTTGAGTGCATTATCTAGGAATGAACCTGGTAGAGCATCCCACACAAACCAATGCTTCACATGCGGGTTTCACATGCCACCAACTCCAGATTCACAGGCAACTTCAGCGCCACAGCCGTTTTCAGATAGCCCACAATGCAAAGGCTCTAGACACAAATATTGGTGTGAGAGCTAATTCAATCAAGGAAACACTGCATGTTGGTGAAGGGCATATTGAAGAAGGATCAGCCGAGTGGTTCTTGTGGGAGAACAACTCCATTTGGCTCACTAACTTCACACACCATCAGGCTTCCAAGCAGCTCTCAAGGAAACTCAGTTTTCACACTCTATGTTTAGTGCCCTTTGAGTGCATTATCTAGGAATGAACCTGGTAGAGCATCCCACACAAACGAATGCTCCACATGCGGGTTTCACATGCCACCAACTCCACATTCACAGGCAACTTCAGCGCCACAGCCGTTTTCAGATAGCCCTCAATGCAAAGGCTCTAGACGCAAATATTGGTGTGAGAGCTAATTCAATCAAGGAAACACTGCATGTTGGTGAAGGGCATATTGAAGAAGGATCAGCCGAGTGGTTCTTGTGGGAGAACAACTCCATTTGGCTCACTAACTTCACACACCATCAGGCTTCCAAGCAGCTCTCAAGGAAACTCAGTTTTCACACTCTATGCTTAGTGCCCTTTGAGTGCATTATCTAGGAATGAACCTGGTAGAGCATCCCACACAAACGAATGCTTCACATGCGGGTTTCACATGCCACCAACTCCACATTCACAGGCAACTTCAGCGCCACAGCCGTTTTCAGATAGCCCTCAATGCAAAGGCTCTAGACGCAAATATTGGTGTGAGAGCTAATTCAATCAAGGAAACACTGCATGTTGGTGAAGGGCATATTGAAGAAGGATCAGCCGAGTGGTTCTTGTGGGAGAACAACTCCATTTGGCTCATTAACTTCACACACCATCAGGCTTCCAAGCAGCTCTCAAGGAAACTCAGTTTTCACACTCTATGCTTAGTGCCCTTTGAGTGCATTATCTAGGAATGAACCTGGTAGAGCATCCCACAGAAACGAATGCTCCACATGCGGGTTTCACATGCCACCAACTCCACATTCACAGGCAACTTCAGCGCTACAGCCGTTTTCAGATAGCCCTCAATGCAAAGGCTCTAGGCACAAATATTGGTGTGAGAGCTAATTCAATCAAGGAAACACTGCATGTTGGTGAAGGGCATATTGAAGAAGGATCAGCCGAGTGGTTCTTGTGGGAGAACAACTCCATTTGGCTCTCTAACTTCACACACCATCAGGCTTCCAAGCAGCTCTCAAGGAAACTCAGTTTTCACACTCTATGCTTAGTGCACTTTGAGTGCATTATCTAGGAATGAACCTGGTAGAGCATCCCACACAAACGAATGCTTCACATGCGGGTTTCACATGCCACCAACTCCACATTCACAGGCAACTTCAGCGCCACAGCCGTTTTCAGATAGCCCTCAATGCAAAGGCTCTAGACGCAAATATTGGTGTGAGAGCTAATTCAATCAAGGAAACACTGCATGTTGGTGAAGGGCATATTGAAGAAGGATCACCCGAGTGGTTCTTGTGGGAGAACAACTCCATTTGGCTCTCTAACTTCACACACCATCAGGCTTCCAAGCAGCTCTCAAGGAAACTCAGTTTTCACACTCTATGCTTAGTGCACTTTGAGTGCATTATCTAGGAATGAACCTGGTAGAGCATCCCACACAAACGAATGCTCCACATGCGGGTTTCACATGCCACCAACTCCACATTCACAGGCAACTTCAGCGCCACAGCCGTTTTCAGATAGCCCTCAATGCAAAGGCTCTAGACGCAAATATTGGTGTGAGAGCTAATTCAATCAAGGAAACACTGCATGTTGGTGAAGGGCATATTGAAGAAGGATCACCCGAGTGGTTCTTGTGGGAGAACAACTCCATTTGGCTCTCTAACTTCACACACCATCAGGCTTCCAAGCAGCTCTCAAGGAAACTCAGTTTTCACACTCTATGCTTAGTGCACTTTGAGTGCATTATCTAGGAATGAACCTGGTAGAGCATCCCACACAAACGAATGCTCCACATGCGGGTTTCACATGCCACCAACTCCACATTCACAGGCAACTTCAGCGCCACAGCCGTTTTCAGATAGCCCTCAATGCAAAGGCTCTAGACGCAAATATTGGTGTGAGAGCTAATTCAATCAAGGAAACACTGCATGTTGGTGAAGGGCATATTGAAGAAGGATCACCCGAGTGGTTCTTGTGGGAGAACAACTCCATTTGGCTCTCTAACTTCACACACCATCAGGCTTCCAAGCAGCTCTCAAGGAAACTCAGTTTTCACACTCTATGCTTAGTGCACTTTGAGTGCATTATCTAGGAATGAACCTGGTAGAGCATCCCACACAAACGAATGCTCCACATGCGGGTTTCACATGCCACCAACTCCACATTCACAGGCAACTTCAGCGCCACAGCCGTTTTCAGATAGCCCTCAATGCAAAGGCTCTAGACGCAAATATTGGTGTGAGAGCTAATTCAATCAAGGAAACACTGCATGTTGGTGAAGGGCATATTGAAGAAGGATCAGCCGAGTGGTTCTTGTGGGAGAACAACTCCATTTGGCTCACTAACTTCACACACCATCAGGCTTCCAAGCAGCTCTCAAGGAAACTCAGTTTTCACACTCTATGCTTAGTGCCCTTTGAGTGCATTATCTAGGAATGAACCTGGTAGAGCATCCCACACAAACGAATGCTCCACATGTGGGTTTCACATGCCACCAACTCCACATTCACAGGCAACTTCAGCGCCACAGCCGTTTTCAGATAGCCCTCAATGCAAAGGCTCTAGACGCAAATATTGGTGTGAGAGCTAATTCAATCAAGGAAACACTGCATGTTGGTGAAGGGCATATTGAAGAAGGATCAGCCGAGTGGTTCTTGTGGGAGAACAACTCCATTTGGCTCACTAACTTCACACACCATCAGGCTTCCAAGCAGCTCTCAAGGAAACTCAGTTTTCACACTCTATGCTTAGTGCCCTTTGTATGGCTAGGACTGAAATGAACCTGGTAGAGCATCCCACACAAACGAATGCTCCACATGCGGGTTTCACATGCCACCAACTCCACATTCACAGGCAACTTCAGCGCCACAGCCGTTTTCAGATAGCCCTCAATGCAAAGGCTCTAGACGCAAATATTGGTGTGAGAGCTAATTCAATCAAGGAAACACTGCATGTTGGTGAAGGGCATATTGAAGAAGGATCAGCCAAGTGGTTCTTGTGGGAGAACAACTCCATTTGGCTCACTAACGTCACACACCATCAGGCTTCCAAGCAGCTCTCAAGGAAACTCAGTTTTCACACTCTATGCTTAGTGCCCTTTGAGTGCATTATCTAGGAATGAACCTGGTAGAGCATCCCACACAAACGAATGCTCCACATGCGAGTTTCACATGCCAGCAACTCCACATTCACAGGCAACTTCAGCGCCACAGCCGTTTTCAGATAGCCCTCAATGCAAAGGCTCTAGACGCAAATATTGGTGTGAGAGCTAATTCAATCAAGGAAACACTGCATGTTGGTGAAGGGCATATTGAAGAAGGATCAGCCGAGTGGTTCTTGTGGGAGAACAACTCCATTTGGCTCTCTAACTTCACACACCATCAGGCTTCCAAGCAGCTCTCAAGGAAACTCAGTTTTCACACTCTATGCTTAGTGCCCTTTGAGTGCATTATCTAGGAATGAACCTGGTAGAGCATCCCACACAAACGAATGCTCCACATGTGGGTTTCACATGCCAGCAACTCCACATTCACAGGCAACTTCAGCGCCACAGCCGTTTTCAGATAGCCCTCAATGCAAAGGCTCTAGATGCAAATATTGGTGTGAGAGCTAATTCAATCAAGGAAACACTGCATGTTGGTGAAGGGCATATTGAAGAAGGATCAGCCGAGTGGTTCTTGTGGGAGAACAACTCCATTTGGCTCACTAACTTCACACACCATCAGGCTTCCAAGCAGCTCTCAAGGAAACTCAGTTTTCACACTCTATGCTTAGTGCCCTTTGTATGGCTAGGACTGAAATGAACCTGGTAGAGCATCCCACACAAACGAATGCTGCACAAGCGGGTTTCACATGCCACCAACTCCACATTCACAGGCAACATCAGCGCCACAGCCGTTTTCAGATAGCCCTCAATGCAAAGGCTCTAGACGCAAATATTGGTGTGAGAGCTAATTCAATCAAGGAAACACTGCATGTTGGTGAAGGGCATATTGAAGAAGGATCAGCCAAGTGGTTCTTGTGGGAGAACAACTCCATTTGGCTCACTAACTTCACACACCATCAGGCTTCCAAGCAGCTCTCAAGGAAACTCAGTTTTCACACTCTATGCTTAGTGCCCTTTGAGTGCATTATCTAGGAATGAACCTGGTAGAGCATCCCACACAAACGAATGCTCCACATGCGAGTTTCACATGCCAGCAACTCCACATTCACAGGCAACTTCAGCGCCACAGCCGTTTTCAGATAGCCCTCAATGCAAAGGATCTAGACGCAAATATTGGTGTGAGAGCTAATTCAATCAAGGAAACACTGCATGTTGGTGAAGGGCATATTGAAGAAGGATCAGCCGAGTGGTTCTTGTGGGAGAACAACTCCATTTGGCTCACTAACTTCACACACCATCAGGCTTCCAAGCAGCTCTCAAGGAAACTCAGTTTTCACACTCTATGCTTAGTGCCCTTTGAGTGCATTATCTAGGAATGAACCTGGTAGAACATCCCACACAAACGAATGCTCCACATGCGGGTTTCACATGCCACCAACTCCACATTCACAGGCAACTTCAGCGCCACAGCCGTTTTCAGATAGCCCTCAATGCAAAGGCTCTAGACGCAAATATTGGTGTGAGAGCTAATTCAATCAAGGAAACACTGCATGTTGGTGAAGGGCATATTGAAGAAGGATCAGCCGAGTGGTTCTTGTGGGAGAACAACTCCATTTGGCTCACTAACTTCACACACCATCAGGCTTCCAAGCAGCTCTCAAGGAAACTCAGTTTCCACACTCTATGCTTAGTGCCCTTTGAGTGCATTATCTAGGAATGAACCTGGTAGAGCATCCCACACAAACGAATGCTTCACATGCGGGTTTCACATGCCACCAACTCCACATTCACAGGCAACTTCAGCGCCACAGCCGTTTTCAGATAGCCCTCAATGCAAAGGCTCTAGACGCAAATATTGGTGTGAGAGCTAATTCAATCAAGGAAACACTGCATGTTGGTGAAGGGCATATTGAAGAAGGATCAGCCGAGTGGTTCTTGTGGAGAACAACTCCATTTGGCTCACTAACTTCACACACCATCAGGCTTCCAAGCAGCTCTCAAGGAAACTCAGTTTTCTTTTTTTTTCTTTCTTTTTTTTTTTTTTTGGTTAACACACATCTTTTTTTTTTAATTATTTATTATTTAACTTCAGTAATTACATTGTATTATATGACACAGTTACATAGATACTTGGGTTCTCCCCACCCCTCCCCATATCCCCCCGCCATGGTGGATTCCTCCACCTTGTTGCATAACCGCAGCTCAAGTTCAGTTGAGATTTCCCCCTTGCAAGCGTATACCAAACATAGAGTCCAGTATCTTATTGTCCAGTCAAGTTCAACGGCTTCTTAGGTATACCCTCTCTGGTCTGAAGACAGAGCCAGCAGAGTATCATCCCAGTCAATTGAAAGCTCCAACATACCATCAGCAAAAATTTACATCATTATGGAATTAATTGACATAGTAATGAGTAATCAATATGTTAAAAGTAAATGCGAGTTCCCGGCCACCTTCTGTGACCACCTCACCTATACTTCAATTTTAGTTTATACACAACATATAACATTCAAAACATAACATGTTATACATAACATCATATCATCTTAAATTAAGGCAAACATGTGGTATTTAACCTTGTGTGATTGGCTCATTTCCCTTAGCATTATGGTTTCCAGTTTGGCCCATTTGGCCACAAAGAACTGCATTTTGTTTTTTTTTTAATAGCTGAGTAGTATTCCATGGAGTAGATGAACCATAGCTATCTTATCCAATCCTCTGTTGATGGGCATTTTGGTTGTTTCCATGTTTTTGCAATTACTGATTGTGCTGCTATGAACATAGGAGTGCATGTTGGTTTCTCATAGAACAAGTGCACTGGAACACTTAGGGGTAGGCCCTCACTTCCTAAAAAAGACTCCAGATGCAGTAGAAATCGAGACCAAAATAAACAATTGGGACCTCATCAAACTAAGAAGCTTCTGTACAGCTAGAGAAACAATCAACAAAGTAAAAAGGCAACCCACAGAATGGGAGAAGATCTTCGCACACGACATAGGTGATAGAGGGCTGATCTCCAGAATATACAAAGAGCTACAAAACAACCAAAATGTCAAAACAAACAAGCCACTCAAGAAATGGGCACGGGAAATGGGCAAACACTTCACAAAGGAACAAATCCAAATGGCAAATAAGCATATGAAAAAATGCTCAAGTTCCCTGGTAATAAGGAAAATCCAAATTAAAACATCAATGAGGTACCACCTAGCGCCAATAAGACTGGCCCACATGAATGAAAGCACCAACGACACTTGTTGGCGAGGTTGCGGGGAAAAGGGAACCCTACTCCACTGCTGGTGGGGCTGCAGGCTGGTACAGCCTCTATGGAAATCAGTATGGAGAATATTCAAACAACTCAAATTCAACATACCGTATGATCCAGCAATAGCAACCCTAGGAAACTCAGTTTTCACACTCTATGCTTAGTGCCCTTTGAGTGCATTACCTAGGAAAGAACCTGGTAGAGCATCCCACACAAACGAATGCTTCACATGCGGGTTTCACATGCCACCAACTCCACATTCACAGGCAACTTCAGCGCCACAGCCGTTTTCAGATAGCCCTCAATGCAAAGGCTCTAGACGCAAATATTGGTGTGAGAGCTAATTCAATCAAGGAAACACTGCATGTTGGTGAAGGGCATATTGAAGAAGGATCAGCCAAGTGGTTCTTGTGGGAGAACAACTCCATTTGGCTCACTAACTTCACACACCATCAGGCTTCCAAGCAGCTCTCAAGGAAACTCAGTTTTCACACTCTATGCTTAGTGCCCTTTGAGTGCATTATCTAGGAATGAACCTGGTAGAGCATCCCACACAAACGAATGCTCCACATGCGGGTTTCACATGCCACCAACTCCACATTCACAGGCAACTTCAGCGCCACAGCCGTTTTCAGATAGCCCTCAATGCAAAGGCTCTAGATGCAAATATTGGTGTGAGAGCTAATTCAATCAAGGAAACACTGCATGTTGGTGAAGGGCATATTGAAGAAGGATCAGCCGAGTGGTTCTTGTGGGAGAACAACTCCATTTGGCTCTCTAACTTCACACACCATCAGGCTTCCAAGCAGCTCTCAAGGAAACTCAGTTTTCACACTCTATGCTTAGTGCACTTTGAGTGCATTATCTAGGAATGAACCTGGTAGAGCATCCCACACAAACGAATGCTTCACATGCGGGTTTCACATGCCACCAACTCCACATTCACAGGCAACTTCAGCGCCACAGCCGTTTTCAGATAGCCCTCAATGCAAAGGATCTAGACGCAAATATTGGTGTGAGAGCTAATTCAATCAAGGAAACACTGCATGTTGGTGAAGGGCATATTGAAGAAGGATCAGCCGAGTGGTTCTTGTGGGGAACAACTCCATTTGGCTCACTAACTTCACACACCATCAGGCTTCCAAGCAGCTCTCAAGGAAACTCAGTTTTCACACTCTATGCTTAGTGCCCTTTGAGTGCATTATCTAGGAATGAACCTGGTAGAGCATCCCACACAAACGAATGCTCCACATGCGGGTTTCACATGCCACCAACTCCACATTCACAGGCAACTTCAGCGCCACAGCCATTTTCAGATAGCCCTCAATGCAAAGGCTCTAGACGCAAATATTGGTGTGAGAGCTAATTCAATCAAGGAAACACTGCATGTTGGTGAAGGGCATATTGAAGAAGGATCAGCCGAGTGGTTCTTGTGGGAGAACAACTCCATTTGGCTCACTAACTTCACACACCATCAGGCTTCCAAGCAGCTCTCAAGGAAACTCAGTTTTCACACTCTATGCTTATTGCCCTTTGAGTGCATTATCTAGGAATGAACCTGGTAGAGCATCCCACACAAACGAATGCTTCACATGGGGGTTTCACATGCCACCAACTCCACATTCACAGGCAACTTCAGCGCCACAGCCGTTTTCAGATAGCCCTCAATGCAAAGGCTCTAGACGCAAATATTGGTGTGAGAGCTAATTCAATCAAGAAAACACTGCATGTTGGTGAAGGGCATATTGAAGAAGGATCAGCCGAGTGGTTCTTGTGGGAGAACAACTCCATTTGGCTCACTAACTTCACACACCATCAGGCTTCCAAGCAGCTCTCAAGGAAACTCAGTTTTCACACTCTATGCTTAGTGCCCTTTGAGTGCATTATCTAGGAATGAACCTGGTAGAGCATCATACACAAACGAATGCTCCACATGCGGGTTTCACATGCCACCAACTCCACATTCACAGGCAACTTCAGCGCCACAGCCGTTTTCAGATAGCGCTCAATGCAAAGGCTCTAGAGGCAAATATTGGTGTGAGAGCTAATTCAATCAAGGAAACACTGCATGTTGGTGAAGGGCATATTGAAGAAGGATCAGCCGAGTGGTTCTTGTGGGGAACAACTCCATTTGGCTCACTAACTTCACACACCATCAGGCTTCCAAGCAGCTCTCAAGGAAACTCAGTTTTCACACTCTATGCTTAGTGCCCTTTGAGTGCATTATCTAGGAATGAACCTGGTAGAGCATCCCACACAAACGAATGCTCCACATGTGGGTTTCACATGCCACCAACTCCACATTCACAGGCAACTTCAGCGCCACAGCCGTTTTCAGATAGCCCTCAATGCAAAGGCTGTAGACGCAAATATTGGTGTGAGAGCTAATTCAATCAAGGAAACACTGCATGTTGGTGAAGGGCATATTGAAGAAGGATCAGCCGAGTGGTTCTTGTGGGAGAACAACTCCATTTGGCTCACTAACTTCACACACCATCAGGCTTCCAAGCAGCTCTCAAGGAAACTCAGTTTTCACACTCTATGCTTAGTGCCCTTTGAGTGCATTATCTAGGAATGAACCTGGTAGAGCATCCCACACAAACGAATGCTCCACATGCGGGTTTCACATGCCACCAACTCCACATTCACAGGCAACTTCAGCGCCACAGCCGTTTTCAGATAGCCCTCAATGCAAAGGCTCTAGATGCAAATATTGGTGTGAGAGCTAATTCAATCAAGGAAACACTGCATGTTGGTGAATGGCATATTGAAGAAGGATCAGCCGAGTGGTTCTTGTGGGAGAACAACTCCATTTGGCTCTCTAACTTCACACACCATCAGGCTTCCAAGCAGCTCTCAAGGAAACTCAGTTTTCACACTCTATGCTTAGTTCACTTTGAGTGCATTATATAGGAATGAACCTGGTAGAGCATCCCACACAAACGAATGCTTCACATGGGGGTTTCACATGCCACCAACTCCACATTCACAGGCAACTTCAGCGCCACAGCCGTTTTCAGATAGCCCTCAATGCAAAGGCTCTAGACGCAAATATTGTTGTGAGAGCTAATTCAATCAAGGAAACACTGCATGTTGGTGAAGGGCATATTGAAGAAGGATCAGCCGAGTGGTTTTTGTGGGGAACAACTCCATTTGGCTCACTAACTTCACACACCATCAGGCTTCCAAGCAGCTCTCAAGGAAACTCAGTTTTCACACTCTATGCTTAGTGCCCTTTGAGTGCATTATCTAGGAATGAACCTGGTAGAGCATCCCACACAAACGAATGCTCCACATGCGGGTTTCACATGCCACCAACTCCACATTCACAGGCAACTTCAGCGCCACAGCCGTTTTCAGATAGCCCTCAATGCAAAGGCTCTAGACGCAAATATTGGTGTGAGAGCTAATTCAATCAAGGAAACACTGCATGTTGGTGAAGGGCATATTGAAGAAGGATCAGCCGAGTGGTTCTTGTGGGAGAACAACTCCATTTGGCTCACTAACTTCACACACCATCAGGCTTCCAAGCAGCTCTCAAGGAAACTCAGTTTTCACACTCTATGCTTAGTGCCCTTTGAGTGCATTATCTAGGAATGAACCTGGTAGAGCATCCCACACAAACGAATGCTCCACATGCGGGTTTCACATGCCACCAACTCCACATTCACAGGCAACTTCAGCGCCACAGCCGTTTTCAGATAGCCCTCAATGCAAAGGATCTAGACGCAAATATTGGTGTGAGAGCTAATTCAATCAAGGAAACACTGCATGTTGGTGAAGGGCATATTGAAGAAGGATCAGCCGAGTGGTTCTTGTGGGAGAACAACTCCATTTGGCTCACTAACTTCACACACCATCAGGCTTCCAAGCAGCTCTCAAGGAAACTCAGTTTTCACACTCTATGCTTAGTGCCCTTTGAGTGCATTATCTAGGAATGAACCTGGTAGAACATCCCACACAAACGAATGCTCCACATGCGGGTTTCACATGCCACCAACTCCACATTCACAGGCAACTTCAGCGCCACAGCCGTTTTCAGATAGCCCTCAATGCAAAGGCTCTAGACGCAAATATTGGTGTGAGAGCTAATTCAATCAAGGAAACACTGCATGTTGGTGAAGGGCATATTGAAGAAGGATCAGCCGAGTGGTTCTTGTGGGAGAACAACTCCATTTGGCTCACTAACTTCACACACCATCAGGCTTCCAAGCAGCTCTCAAGGAAACTCAGTTTTCTTTTTTTTTCTTTTTTTTTTTTTTTTTTTTTTTTGGTTAACACACATCTTTTTTTTTTAAATTATTTATTATTTAACTTCAGTAATTACATTGTATTATGTGACACAGTTACATAGATACTTGGGTTCTCCCCACCCCTCCCCAAATCCTCCCGCCATGGTGGATTCCTCCACCTTGTTGCATAACCGCAGCTCAAGTTCAGTTGAGATTTCCCCCTTGCAAGCGTATACCAAACATAGAGTCCAGTATCTTATTGTCCAGTCAAGTTCAACGGCTTCTTAGGTATACCCTCTCTGGTCTGAAGACAGAGCCAGCAGAGTATCATCCCAGTCAATTGAAAGCTCCAACATACCATCAGCAAAAATTTACATCATTATGGAATTAATTGACATAGTAATGAGTAATCAATATGTTAAAAGTAAATGCGAGTTCCCGGCCACCTTCTGTGACCACCTCACCTATACTTCAATTTTAGTTTATACACAACATATAACATTCAAAACATAACATGTTATACATAACATCATATCATCTTAAATTAAGGCAAACATGTGGTATTTAACCTTGTGTGATTGGCTCATTTCCCTTAGCATTATGGTTTCCAGTTTGGCCCATTTGGCCACAAAGAACTGCATTTTGTTTTTTTTTAATAGCTGAGTAGTATTCCATGGAGTAGATGAACCATAGCTTTCTTATCCAATCCTCTGTTGATGGGCATTTTGGTTGTTTCCATGTTTTTGCAATTACTGATTGTGCTGCTATGAACATAGGAGTGCATGTTGGTTTCTCATAGAACAAGTGCACTGGAACACTTAGGGGTAGGCCCTCACTTCCTAAAAAAGACTCCAGATGCAGTAGAAATCGAGACCAAAATAAACAATTGGGACCTCATCAAACTAAGAAGCTTCTGTACAGCTAGAGAAACAATCAACAAAGTAAAAAGGCAACCCACAGAATGGGAGAAGATCTTCGCACACGACATAGGTGATAGAGGGCTGATCTCCAGAATATACAAAGAGCTACAAAACAACCAAAATGTCAAAACAAACAAGCCACTCAAGAAATGGGCACGGGAAATGGGCAAACACATCACAAAGGAACAAATCCAAATGGCAAATAAGCATATGAAAAAATGCTCAAGTTCCCTGGTAATAAGGAAAATCCAAATTAAAACATCAATGAGGTACCACCTAACGCCAATAAGACTGGCCCACATGAATGAAAGCACCAACGACACTTGTTGGCGAGGTTGCGGGGAAAAGGGAACCCTACTCCACTGCTGGTGGGGCTGCAGGCTGGTACAGCCTCTATGGAAATCAGTATGGAGAATATTCAAACAACTCAAATTCAACATACCGTATCATCCAGCAATAGCAACCCTAGGAAACTCAGTTTTCACACTCTATGCATAGTGCCTTTTGAGTGCATTACCCAGGAAAGAACCTGGTAGAGCATCCCACACAAACGAATGCTTCACATGCGGGTTTCACATGCCACCAACTCCACATTCACAGGCAACTTCAGCGCCACAGCCGTTTTCAGATAGCCCTCAATGCAAAGGCTCTAGACGCAAATATTGGTGTGAGAGCTAATTCAATCAAGGAAACACTGCATGTTGGTGAAGGGCATATTGAAGAAGGATCAGCCAAGTGGTTCTTGTGGGAGAACAACTCCATTTGGCTCACTAACTTCACACACCATCAGGCTTCCAAGCAGCTCTCAAGGAAACTCAGTTTTCACACTCTATGCTTAGTGCCCTTTGAGTGCATTATCTAGGAATGAACCTGGTAGAGCATCCCACACAAACGAATGCTCCACATGCGGGTTTCACATGCCACCAACTCCACATTCACAGGCAACTTCAGCGCCACAGCCGTTTTCAGATAGCCCTCAATGCAAAGGCTCTAGATGCAAATATTGGTGTGAGAGCTAATTCAATCAAGGAAACACTGCATGTTGGTGAAGGGCATATTGAAGAAGGATCAGCCGAGTGGTTCTTGTGGGAGAACAACTCCATTTGGCTCACTAACTTCACACACCATCAGGCTTCCAAGCAGCTCTCAAGGAAACTCAGTTTTCACACTCTATGCTTAGTGCCCTTTGAGTGCATTATCTAGGAATGAACCTGGTAGAGCATCCCACACAAACGAATGCTTCACATGGGGGTTTCACATGCCACCAACTCCACATTCACAGGCAACTTCAGCGCCACAGCCGTTTTCAGATAGCCCTCAATGCAAAGGCTCTAGACGCAAATATTGGTGTGAGAGCTAATTCAATCAAGGAAACACTGCATGTTGGTGAAGGGCATATTGAAGAAGGATCAGCCGAGTGGTTCTTGTGGGAGAACAACTCCATTTGGCTCACTAACTTCACACACCATCAGGCTTCCAAGCAGCTCTCAAGGAAACTCAGTTTTCACACTCTATGCTTATTGCCCTTTGAGTGCATTATCTAGGAATGAACCTGGTAGAGCATCCCACACAAACGAATGCTCCACATGCGGGTTTCACATGCCACCAACTCCACATTCACAGGCAACTTCAGCGCCACAGCCGTTTTCAGATAGCCCTCAATGCAAAGGCTCTAGACGCAAATATTGGTGTGAGAGCTAATTCAATCAAGGAAACACTGCATGTTGGTGAAGGGCATATTGAAGAAGGATCAGCCGAGTGGTTCTTGTGGGAGAACAACTCCATTTGGCTCACTAACTTCACACACCATCAGGCTTCCAAGCAGCTCTCAAGGAAACTCAGTTTTCACACTCTATGCTTAGTGCCCTTTGAGTGCATTATCTAGGAATGAACCTGGTAGAGCATCCCACACAAACGAATGCTCCACATGCGGGTTTCACATGCCACCAACTCCACATTCACAGGCAACTTCAGCGCCACAGCCGTTTTCAGATAGCCCTCAATGCAAAGGCTCTAGACGCAAATATTGGTGTGAGAGCTAATTCAATCAAGGAAACACTGCATGTTGGTGAAGGGCATATTGAAGAAGGATCAGCCGAGTGGTTCTTGTGGGAGAACAACTCCATTTGGCTCACTAACTTCACACACCATCAGGCTTCCAAGCAGCTCTCAAGGAAACTCAGTTTTCACACTCTATGCTTAGTGCCCTTTGAGTGCATTATCTAGGAATGAACCTGGTAGAGCATCCCACACAAACGAATGCTCCACATGTGGGTTTCACATGCCACCAACTCCACATTCACAGGCAACTTCAGCGCCACAGCCGTTTTCAGATAGCCCTCAATGCAAAGGCTGTAGACGCAAATATTGGTGTGAGAGCTAATTCAATCAAGGAAACACTGCATGTTGGTGAAGGGCATATTGAAGAAGGATCAGCCGAGTGGTTCTTGTGGGAGAACAACTCCATTTGGCTCACTAACTTCACACACCATCAGGCTTCCAAGCAGCTCTCAAGGAAACTCAGTTTTCACACTCTATGCTTAGTGCCCTTTGAGTGCATTATCTAGGAATGAACCTGGTAGAGCATCCCACACAAACGAATGCTCCACATGCGGGTTTCACATGCCACCAACTCCACATTCACAGGCAACTTCAGCGCCACAGCCGTTTTCAGATAGCCCTCAATGCAAAGGCTCTAGATGCAAATATTGGTGTGAGAGCTAATTCAATCAAGGAAACACTGCATGTTGGTGAAGGGCATATTGAAGAAGGATCAGCCGAGTGGTTCTTGTGGGAGAACAACTCCATTTGGCTCTCTAACTTCACACACCATCAGGCTTCCAAGCAGCTCTCAAGGAAACTCAGTTTTCACACTCTATGCTTAGTGCACTTTGAGTGCATTATCTAGGAATGAACCTGGTAGAGCATCCCACACAAACGAATGCTTCACATGGGGGTTTCACATGCCACCAACTCCACATTCACAGGCAACTTCAGCGCCACAGCCGTTTTCAGATAGCCCTCAATGCAAAGGCTCTAGACGCAAATATTGGTGTGAGAGCTAATTCAATCAAGGAAACACTGCATGTTGGTGAAGGGCATATTGAAGAAGGATCAGCCGAGTGGTTCTTGTGGGGAACAACTCCATTTGGCTCACTAACTTCACACACCATCAGGCTTCCAAGCAGCTCTCAAGGAAACTCAGTTTTCACACTCTATGCTTAGTGCCCTTTGAGTGCATTATCTAGGAATGAACCTGGTAGAGCATCCCACACAAACGAATGCTCCACATGCGGGTTTCACATGCCACCAACTCCACATTCACAGGCAACTTCAGCGCCACAGCCGTTTTCAGATAGCCCTCAATGCAAAGGCTCTAGACGCAAATATTGGTGTGAGAGCTAATTCAATCAAGGAAACACTGCATGTTGGTGAAGGGCATATTGAAGAAGGATCAGCCAAGTGGTTCTTGTGGGAGAACAACTCCATTTGGCTCACTAACTTCACACACCATCAGGCTTCCAAGCAGCTCTCAAGGAAACTCAGTTTTCACACTCTATGCTTAGTGCCCTTTGAGTGCATTATCTAGGAATGAACCTGGTAGAGCATCCCACACAAACGAATGTTCCACATGCGGGTTTCACATGCCACCAACTCCACATTCACAGGCAACTTCAGCGCCACAGCCGTTTTCAGATAGCCCTCAATGCAAAGGCTCTAGACGCAAATATTGGTGTGAGAGCTAATTCAATCAAGGAAACACTGCATGTTGGTGAAGGGCATATTGAAGAAGGATCAGCCGAGTGGTTCTTGTGGGAGAACAACTCCATTTGGCTCACTAACTTCACACACCATCAGGCTTCCAAGCAGCTCTCAAGGAAACTCAGTTTTCACACTCTATGCTTAGTGCCCTTTGAGTGCATTATCTAGGAATGAACCTGGTAGAGCATCCCACACAAACGAATGCTCCACATGTGGGTTTCACATGCCACCAACTCCACATTCACAGGCAACTTCAGCGCCACAGCCGTTTTCAGATAGCCCTCAATGCAAAGGCTCTAGACGCAAATATTGGTGTGAGAGCTAATTCAATCAAGGAAACACTGCATGTTGGTGAAGGGCATATTGAAGAAGGATCAGCCGAGTGGTTCTTGTGGGAGAACAACTCCATTTGGCTCACTAACTTCACACACCATCAGGCTTCCAAGCAGCTCTCAAGGAAACTCAGTTTTCACACTCTATGCTTAGTGCCCTTTGAGTGCCTAGGACTGAAATGAACCTGGTAGAGCATCCCACACAAACGAATGTTCCACATGCGGGTTTCACATGCCACCAACTCCACATTCACAGGCAACATCAGCGCCACAGCCGTTTTCAGATAGCCCTCAATGCAAAGGCTCTAGACGCAAATATTGGTGTGAGAGCTAATTCAATCAAGGAAACACTGCATGTTGGTGAAGGGCATATTGAAGAAGGATCAGCCAAGTGGTTCTTGTGGGAGAACAACTCCATTTGGCTCACTAACTTCACACACCATCAGGCTTCCAGGCAGCTCTCAAGGAAACTCAGTTTTCACACTCTATGCTTAGTGCCCTTTGAGTGCATTATCTAGGAATGAACCTGGTAGAGCATAACACACAAACGAATGCTCCACATGCGGGTTTCACATGCCACCAACTCCACATTCACAGGCAACTTCAGCGCGACAGCCGTTTGCAGATAGCCCTCAATGCAAAGGCTCTAGAGGCAAATATTGGTGTGAGAGCTAATTCAATCAAGGAAACACTGCATGTTGGTGAAGGGCATATTGAAGAAGGATCAGCCGAGTGGTTCTTGTGGGAGAACAACTCCATTTGGCTCACTAACTTCACACACCATCAGGCTTCCAAGCAGCTCTCAAGGAAACTCAGTTTTCACACTCTATGCTTAGTGCCCTTTGAGTGCATTATCTAGGAATGAACCTGGTAGAGCATCCCA
Source organism: Ochotona princeps (assembly GCF_030435755.1). Lineage (NCBI taxonomy): Eukaryota > Metazoa > Chordata > Mammalia > Lagomorpha > Ochotonidae > Ochotona > Ochotona princeps. The sequence continues at coordinate 23,797 of NW_026697646.1, forward strand.
CACAAACGAATGCTCCACATGCGGGTTTCACATGCCACCAACTCCACATTCACAGGCAACTTCAGCGCCACAGCCGTTTTCAGATAGCCCTCAATGCAAAGGCTCTAGACGCAAATATTGGTGTGAGAGCTAATTCAATCAAGGAAACACTGCATGTTGGTGAAGGGCATATTGAAGAAGGATCAGCCGAGTGGTTCTTGTGGGAGAACAACTCCATTTGGCTCACTAACTTCACACACCATCAGGCTTCCAAGCAGCTCTCAAGGAAACTCAGTTTTCACACTCTATGCTTAGTGCCCTTTGCATGGCTAGGACTGAAATGAACCTGGTAGAGCATCCCACACAAACGAATGCTCCACATGCGGGTTTCACATGCCACCAACTCCACATTCACAGGCAACTTCAGCGCCACAGCCGTTTTCAGATAGCCCTCAATGCAAAGGCTCTAGACGCAAATATTGGTGTGAGAGCTAATTCAATCAAGGAAACACTGCATGTTGGTGAAGGGCATATTGAAGAAGGATCAGCCGAGTGGTTCTTGTGGGAGAACAACTCCATTTGGCTCACTAACTTCACACACCATCAGGCTTCCAAGCAGCTCTCAAGGAAACTCAGTTTTCACACTCTATGCTTAGTGCTCTATGTGTGCCTAGGACTGAAATGAAGCTTGGTCAGCATCCCACACAAACGAATGCTCCACATGCGGGTTTCACATGCCACCAACTCCACATTCTCAGGCAACTTCAGCGCCACAGCCGTTTTCAGATAGCCCTCAATGCAAAGGCTCTAGAGGCAAATATTGGTGTGAGAGCTAATTCAATCAAGGAAACACTGCATGTTGGTGAAGGGCATATTGAAGAAGGATCAGCCGAGTGGTTCTTGTGGGAGAACAACTCCATTTGGCTCACTAACTTCACACACCATCAGGCTTCCAAGCAGCTCTCAAGGAAACTCAGTTTTCACACTCTATGCTTAGTGCCCTTTGAGTGCATTATCTAGGAATGAACCTGGTAGAACATCCCACACAAACGAATGGTCCACATGCGGGTTTCACATGCCACCAACTTCACATTCACAGGCAACTTCAGCGCCACAGCCGTTTTCAGATAGCCCTCAATGCAAAGGCTCTAGACGCAAATATTGGTGTGAGAGCTAATTCAATCAAGGAAACACTGCATGTTGGTGAAGGGCATATTGAAGAAGGATCAGCCGAGTGGTTCTTGTGGGAGAACAACTCCATTTGGCTCACTAACTTCACACACCATCAGGCTTCCAAGCAGCTCTCAAGGAAACTCAGTTTTCACACTCTATGCTTAGTGCCCTTTGCATGGCTAGGACTGAAATGAACCTGGTAGAGCATCCCACACAAACGAATGCTCCACATGCGGGTTTCACATGCCACCAACTCCACATTCACAGGCAACTTCAGCGCCACAGCCGTTTTCAGATAGCCCTCAATGCAAAGGCTCTAGACGCAAATATTGGTGTGAGAGCTAATTCAATCAAGGAAACACTGCATGTTGGTGAAGGGCATATTGAAGAAGGATCAGCCGAGTGGTTCTTGTGGGAGAACAACTCCATTTGGCTCACTAACTTCACACACCATCAGGCTTCCAAGCAGCTCTCAAGGAAACTCAGTTTTCACACTCTATGCTTAGTGCTCTATGTGTGCCTAGGACTGAAATGAAGCTTGGTCAGCATCCCACACAAACGAATGCTCCACATGCGGGTTTCACATGCCACCAACTCCACATTCTCAGGCAACTTCAGCGCCACAGCCGTTTTCAGATAGCCCTCAATGCAAAGGCTCTAGAGGCAAATATTGGTGTGAGAGCTAATTCAATCAAGGAAACACTGCATGTTGGTGAAGGGCATATTGAAGAAGGATCAGCCGAGTGGTTCTTGTGGGAGAACAACTCCATTTGGCTCACTAACTTCACACACCATCAGGCTTCCAAGCAGCTCTCAAGGAAACTCAGTTTTCACACTCAATGCTTAGTGCCCTTTGAGTGCATTATCTAGGAATGAACCTGGTAGAACATCCCACACAAACGAATGCTCCACATGCGGGTTTCACATGCCACCAACTCCACATTCACAGGCAACTTCAGCGCCACAGCCGTTTTCAGATAGCCCTCAATGCAAAGGCTCTAGACACAAATATTGGTGTGAGAGCTAATTCAATCAAGGAAACACTGCATGTTGGTGAAGGGCATATTGAAGAAGGATCAGCCGAGTGGTTCTTGTGGGAGAACAACTCCATTTGGCTCACTAACTTCACACACCATCAGGCTTCCAAGCAGCTCTCAAGGAAACTCAGTTTTCACACTCTATGCTTAGTGCCCTTTGAGTGCCTAGGACTGAAATGAACCTGGTAGAGCATCTCACACAAACGAATGCTCCACATGCGGGTTTCACATGCCACCAACTCCACATTCACAGGCAACTTCAGCGCCACAGCCGTTTTCAGATAGCCCTCAATGCAAAGGCTCTAGACGCAAATATTGGTGTGAGAGCTAATTCAATCAAGGAAACACTGCATGTTGGTGAAGGGCATATTGAAGAAGGATCAGCCGAGTGGTTCTTGTGGGAGAACAACTCCATTTGGCTCACTAACTTCACACACCATCAGGCTTCCAAGCAGCTCTCAAGGAAACTCAGTTTTCACACTCTATGCTTAGTGCCCTTTGAGTGCATTATCTAGGAATGAACCTGGTAGAACATCCCACACAAACGAATGCTCCACATGCGGGTTTCACATGCCACCAACTCCACATTCACAGGCAACTTCAGCGCCACAGCTGTTTTCAGATAGCCCTCAATGCAAAGGCTCTAGACGCAAATATTGGTGTGAGAGCTAATTCAATCAAGGAAACACTGCATGTTGGTGAAGGGCATATTGAAGAAGGATCAGCCGAGTGGTTCTTGTGGGAGAACAACTCCATTTGGCTCACTAACTTCACACACCATCAGGCTTCCAAGCAGCTCTCAAGGAAACTCAGGTTTCACACTCTATGCTTAGTGCCCTTTGAGTGCCTAGGACTGAAATGAACCTGGTAGAGCATCTCACACAAACGAATGCTCCACATGCGGGTTTCACATGCCACCAACTCCACATTCACAGGCAACTTCAGCGCCACAGCCGTTTTCAGATAGCCCTCAATGCAAAGGCTCTAGACGCAAATATTGGTGTGAGAGCTAATTCAATCAAGGAAACACTGCATGTTGGTGAAGGGCATATTGAAGAAGGATCAGCCGAGTGGTTCTTGTGGGAGAACAACTCCATTTGGCTCTCTAACTTCACACACCATCAGGCTTCCAAGCAGCTCTCAAGGAAACTCAGTTTTCACACTCTATGCTTAGTGCACTTTGAGTGCATTATCTAGGAATGAACCTGGTAGAGCATCCCACACAAACGAATGCTCCACATGCGGGTTTCACATGCCACCAACTCCACATTGACAGGCAACTTCAGCGCCACAGCCGTTTTCAGATAGCCCTCAATGCAAAGGCTCTAGACGCAAATATTGGTGTGAGAGCTAATTCAATCAAGGAAACACTGCATGTTGGTGAAGGGCATATTGAAGAAGGATCAGCCGAGTGGTTCTTGTGGGAGAACAACTCCATTTGGCTCACTAACTTCACACACCATCAGGCTTCCAAGCAGCTCTCAAGGAAACTCAGTTTTCACACTCTATGCTTAGTGCCCTTTGAGTGCATTATCTAGGAATGAACCTGGTAGAGCATCCCACACAAACGAATGCTCCACATGCGGGTTTCACATGCCACCAACTCCACATTCACAGGCAACTTCAGCGCCACAGCCGTTTTCAGATAGCCCTCAATGCAAAGGCTCTAGACGCAAATATTGGTGTGAGAGCTAATTCAATCAAGGAAACACTGCATGTTGGTGAAGGGCATATTGAAGAAGGATCAGCCGAGTGGTTCTTGTGGGAGAACAACTCCATTTGGCTCACTAACTTCACACACCATCAGGCTTCCAAGCAGCTCTCAAGCAAACTCAGTTTTCACACTCTATGCTTAGTGCCCTTTGAGTGCATTATCTAGGAATGAACCTGGTAGAGCATCCCACACAAACGAATGCTCCACATGTGGGTTTCACATGCCACCAACTCCACATTCACAGGCAACTTCAGCGCCACAGCCGTTTTCAGATAGCCCTCAATGCAAAGGCTCTAGACGCAAATATTGGTGTGAGAGCTAATTCAATCAAGGAAACACTGCATGTTGGTGAAGGGCATATTGAAGAAGGATCAGCCGAGTGGTTCTTGTGGGAGAACAACTCCATTTGGCTCACTAACTTCACACACCATCAGGCTTCCAAGCAGCTCTCAAGGAAACTCAGTTTTCACACTCTATGCTTAGTGCCCTTTGTATGGCTAGGACTGAAATGAACCTGGTAGAGCATCCCACACAAACGAATGCTCCACATGCGGGTTTCACATGCCACCAACTCCACATTCACAGGCAACATCAGCGCCACAGCCGTTTTCAGATAGCCCTCAATGCAAAGGCTCTAGACGCAAATATTGGTGTGAGAGCTAATTCAATCAAGGAAACACTGCATGTTGGTGAAGGGCATATTGAAGAAGGATCAGCCAAGTGGTTCTTGTGGGAGAACAACTCCATTTGGCTCACTAACTTCACACACCATCAGGCTTCCAAGCAGCTCTCAAGGAAACTCAGTTTTCACACTCTATGCTTAGTGCCCTTTGAGTGCATTATCTAGGAATGAACCTGGTAGAGCATCCCACACAAACGAATGCTCCACATGCGAGTTTCACATGCCAGCAACTCCACATTCACAGGCAACTTCAGCGCCACAGCCGTTTTCAGATAGCCCTCAATGCAAAGGATCTAGACGCAAATATTGGTGTGAGAGCTAATTCAATCAAGGAAACACTGCATGTTGGTGAAGGGCATATTGAAGAAGGATCAGCCGAGTGGTTCTTGTGGGAGAACAACTCCATTTGGCTCACTAACTTCACACACCATCAGGCTTCCAAGCAGCTCTCAAGGAAACTCAGTTTTCACACTCTATGCTTAGTGCCCTTTGAGTGCATTATCTAGGAATGAACCTGGTAGAACATCCCACACAAACGAATGCTCCACATGCGGGTTTCACATGCCACCAACTCCACATTCACAGGCAACTTCAGCGCCACAGCCGTTTTCAGATAGCCCTCAATGCAAAGGCTCTAGACGCAAATATTGGTGTGAGAGCTAATTCAATCAAGGAAACACTGCATGTTGGTGAAGGGCATATTGAAGAAGGATCAGCCGAGTGGTTCTTGTGGGAGAACAACTCCATTTGGCTCACTAACTTCACACACCATCAGGCTTCCAAGCAGCTCTCAAGGAAACTCAGTTTCCACACTCTATGCTTAGTGCCCTTTGAGTGCATTATCTAGGAATGAACCTGGTAGAGCATCCCACACAAACGAATGCTTCACATGCGGGTTTCACATGCCACCAACTCCACATTCACAGGCAACTTCAGCGCACAGCCGTTTTCAGATAGCCCTCAATGCAAAGGCTCTAGACGCAAATATTGGTGTGAGAGCTAATTCAATCAAGGAAACACTGCATGTTGGTGAAGGGCATATTGAAGAAGGATCAGCCGAGTGGTTCTTGTGGAGAACAACTCCATTTGGCTCACTAACTTCACACACCATCAGGCTTCCAAGCAGCTCTCAAGGAAACTCAGTTTTCTTTTTTTTTCTTTCTTTTTTTTTTTTTTTTTTGGTTAACACACATCATTTTTTTTTTAATTATTTATTATTTAACTTCAGTAATTACATTGTATTATATGACACAGTTACATAGATACTTGGGTTCTCCCCACCCCTCCCCAAATCCCCCCGCCATGGTGGATTCCTCCACCTTGTTGCATAACCGCAGCTCAAGTTCAGTTGAGATTTCCCCCTTGCAAGCGTATACCAAACATAGAGTCCAGTATCTTATTTTCCAGTCAAGTTCAACGGCTTCTTAGGTATACCCTCTCTGGTCTGAAGACAGAGCCAGCAGAGTATCATCCCAGTCAATTGAAAGCTCCAACATACCATCAGCAAAAATTTACATCATTATGGAATTAATTGACATAGTAATGAGTAATCAATATGTTAAAAGTAAATGCGAGTTCCCGGCCACCTTCTGTGACCACCTCACCTATACTTCAATTTTAGTTTATACACAACATATAACATTCAAAACATAACATGTTATACATAACATCATATCATCTTAAATTAAGGCAAACATGTGGTATTTAACCTTGTGTGATTGGCTCATTTCCCTTAGCATTATGGTTTCCAGTTTGGCCCATTTGGCCACAAAGAACTGCATTTTGTTTTTTTTTAATAGCTGAGTAGTATTCCTTGGAGTAGATGAACCATAGCTTTCTTATCCAATCCTCTGTTGATGGGCATTTTGGTTGTTTCCATGTTTTTGCAATTACTGATTGTGCTGCTATGAACATAGGAGTGCATGTTGGTTTCTCATAGAACAAGTGCACTGGAACACTTAGGGGTAGGCCCTCACTTCCTAAAAAAGACTCCAGATGCAGTAGAAATCGAGACCAAAATAAACAATTGGGACCTCATCAAACTAAGAAGCTTCTGTACAGCTAGAGAAACAATCAACAAAGTAAAAAGGCAACCCACAGAATGGGAGAAGATCTTCGCACACGACATAGGTGATAGAGGGCTGATCTCCAGAATATACAAAGAGCTACAAAACAACCAAAATGTCAAAACAAACAAGCCACTCAAGAAATGGGCACGGGAAATGGGCAAAACACATCACAAAGGAACAAATCCAAATGGCAAATAAGCATATGAAAAAATGCTCAAGTTCCCTGGTAATAAGGAAAATCCAAATTAAAACATCAATGAGGTACCACCTAACGCCAATAAGACTGGCCCACATGAATGAAAGCACCAACGACACTTGTTGGCGAGGTTGCGGGGAAAAGGGAACCCTACTCCACTGCTGGTGGGGCTGCAGGCTGGTACAGCCTCTATGGAAATCAGTATGGAGAATATTCAAACAACTCAAATTCAACATACCGTATGATCCAGCAATAGCAACCCTAGGAAACTCAGTTTTCACACTCTATGCTTAGTGCCCTTTGAGTGCATTACCTAGGAAAGAACCTGGTAGAGCATCCCACACAAACGAATGCTTCACATGCGGGTTTCACATGCCACCAACTCCACATTCACAGGCAACTTCAGCGCCACAGCCGTTTTCAGATAGCCCTCAATGCAAAGGCTCTAGACGCAAATATTGGTGTGAGAGCTAATTCAATCAAGGAAACACTGCATGTTGGTGAAGGGCATATTGAAGAAGGATCAGCCAAGTGGTTCTTGTGGGAGAACAACTCCATTTGGCTCACTAACTTCACACACCATCAGGCTTCCAAGCAGCTCTCAAGGAAACTCAGTTTTCACACTCTATGCTTAGTGCCCTTTGAGTGCATTATCTAGGAATGAACCTGGTAGAGCATCCCACACAAACGAATGCTCCACATGCGGGTTTCACATGCCACCAACTCCACATTCACAGGCAACTTCAGCGCCACAGCCGTTTTCAGATAGCCCTCAATGCAAAGGCTCTAGATGCAAATATTGGTGTGAGAGCTAATTCAATCAAGGAAACACTGCATGTTGGTGAAGGGCATATTGAAGAAGGATCAGCCGAGTGGTTCTTGTGGGAGAACAACTCCATTTGGCTCTCTAACTTCACACACCATCAGGCTTCCAAGCAGCTCTCAAGGAAACTCAGTTTTCTTTTTTTTTCTTTTTTTTTTTTTCTTTTTTTTGGTTAACACACATCTTTTTTTTTTAAATTATTTATTATTTAACTTCAGTAATTACATTGTATTATGTGACACAGTTACATAGATACTTGGGTTCTCCCCACCCCTCCCCAAATCCTCCCGCCATGGTGGATTCCTCCACCTTGTTGCATAACCGCAGCTCAAGTTCAGTTGAGATTTCCCCCTTGCAAGCGTATACCAAACATAGAGTCCAGTATCTTATTGTCCAGTGAAGTTCAACGGCTTCTTAGGTATACCCTCTCTGGTCTGAAGACAGAGCCAGCAGAGTATCATCCCAGTCAATTGAAAGCTCCAACATACCATCAGCAAAAATTTACATCATTATGGAATTAATTGACATAGTAATGAGTAATCAATATGTTATAAGTAAATGCGAGTTCCCGGCCACCTTCTGTGACCACCTCACCTATACTTCAATTTTAGTTTATACACAACATATAACATTCAAAACATAACATGTTATACATAACATCATATCATCTTAAATTAAGGCAAACATGTGGTATTTAACCTTGTGTGATTGGCTCATTTCCCTTAGCATTATGGTTTCCAGTTTGGCCCATTTGGCCACAAAGAACTGCATTTTGTTTTTTTTTAATAGCTGAGTAGTATTCCATGGAGTAGATGAACCATAGCTTTCTTATCCAATCCTCTGTTGATGGGCATTTTGGTTGTTTCCATGTTTTTGCAATTACTGATTGTGCTGCTATGAACATAGGAGTGCATGTTGGTTTCTCATAGAACAAGTGCACTGGAACACTTAGGGGTAGGCCCTCACTTCCTAAAAAAGACTCCAGATGCAGTAGAAATCGAGACCAAAATAAACAATTGGGACCTCATCAAACTAAGAAGCTTCTGTACAGCTAGAGAAACAATCAACAAAGTAAAAAGGCAACCCACAGAATGGGAGAAGATCTTCGCACACGACATAGGTGATAGAGGGCTGATCTCCAGAATATACAAAGAGCTACAAAACAACCAAAATGTCAAAACAAACAAGCCACTCAAGAAATGGGCACGGGAAATGGGCAAACACATCACAAAGGAACAAATCCAAATGGCAAATAAGCATATGAAAAAATGCTCAAGTTCCCTGGTAATAAGGAAAATCCAAATTAAAACATCAATGAGGTACCACCTAACGCCAATAAGACTGGCCCACATGAATGAAAGCACCAACGACACTTGTTGGCGAGGTTGCGGGGAAAAGGGAACCCTACTCCACTGCTGGTGGGGCTGCAGGCTGGTACAGCCTCTATGGAAATCAGTATGGAGAATATTCAAACAACTCAAATTCAACATACCGTATGATCCAGCAATAGCAACCCTAGGAAACTCAGTTTTCACACTCTATGCTTAGTGCCTTTTGAGTGCATTACCCAGGAAAGAACCTGGTAGAGCATCCCACACAAACGAATGCTTCACATGCGGGTTTCACATGCCACCAACTCCACATTCACAGGCAACTTCAGCGCCACAGCCGTTTTCAGATAGCCCTCAATGCAAAGGCTCTAGACGCAAATATTGGTGTGAGAGCAAATTCAATCAAGGAAACACTGCATGTTGGTGAAGGGCATATTGAAGAAGGATCAGCCAAGTGGTTCTTGTGGGAGAACAACTCCATTTGGCTCACTAACTTCACACACCATCAGGCTTCCAAGCAGCTCTCAAGGAAACTCAGTTTTCACACTCTATGCTTAGTGCCCTTTGAGTGCATTATCTAGGAATGAACCTGGTAGAGCATCCCACACAAACGAATGCTCCACATGCGGGTTTCACATGCCACCAACTCCACATTCACAGGCAACTTCAGCGCCACAGCCGTTTTCAGATAGCCCTCAATGCAAAGGCTCTAGATGCAAATATTGGTGTGAGAGCTAATTCAATCAAGGAAACACTGCATGTTGGTGAAGGGCATATTGAAGAAGGATCAGCCGAGTGGTTCTTGTGGGAGAACAACTCCATTTGGCTCTCTAACTTCACACACCATCAGGCTTCCAAGCAGCTCTCAAGGAAACTCAGTTTTCACACTCTATGCTTAGTGCCCTTTGAGTGCATTATCTAGGAATGAACCTGGTAGAGCATCCCACACAAACGAATGCTTCACATGGGGGTTTCACATGCCACCAACTCCACATTCACAGGCAACTTCAGCGCCACAGCCGTTTTCAGATAGCCCTCAATGCAAAGGCTCTAGACGCAAATATTGGTGTGAGAGCTAATTCAATCAAGGAAACACTGCATGTTGGTGAAGGGCATATTGAAGAAGGATCAGCCGAGTGGTTCTTGTGGAGAACAACTCCATTTGGCTCACTAACTTCACACACCATCAGGCTTCCAAGCAGCTCTCAAGGAAACTCAGTTTTCACACTCTATGCTTAGTGCCCTTTGAGTGCATTATCTAGGAATGAACCTGGTAGAGCATCCCACACAAACGAATGCTCCACATGCGGGTTTCACATGCCACCAACTCCACATTCACAGGCAACTTCAGCGCCACAGCCGTTTTCAGATAGCCCTCAATGCAAAGGCTCTAGACGCAAATATTGGTGTGAGAGCTAATTCAATCAAGGAAACACTGCATGTTGGTGAAGGGCATATTGAAGAAGGATCAGCCGAGTGGTTCTTGTGGGAGAACAACTCCATTTGGCTCACTAACTTCACACACCATCAGGCTTCCAAGCAGCTCTCAAGGAAACTCAGTTTTCACACTCTATGCTTAGTGCCCTTTGAGTGCCTAGGACTGAAATGAACCTGGTAGAGCATCTCACACAAACGAATGCTCCACATGCGGGTTTCACATGCCACCAACTCCACATTCACAGGCAACTTCAGCGCCACAGCCGTTTTCAGATAGCCCTCAATGCAAAGGCTCTAGACGCAAATATTGGTGTGAGAGCTAATTCAATCAAGGAAACACTGCATGTTGGTGAAGGGCATATTGAAGAAGGATCAGCCGAGTGGTTCTTGTGGGAGAACAACTCCATTTGGCTCACTAACTTCACACACCATCAGGCTTCCAAGCAGCTCTCAAGGAAACTCAGTTTTCACACTCTATGCTTAGTGCCCTTTGAGTGCATTATCTAGGAATGAACCTGGTAGAACATCCCACACAAACGAATGCTCCACATGCGGGTTTCACATGCCACCAACTCCACATTCACAGGCAACTTCAGCGCCACAGCTGTTTTCAGATAGCCCTCAATGCAAAGGCTCTAGACGCAAATATTGGTGTGAGAGCTAATTCAATCAAGGAAACACTGCATGTTGGTGAAGGGCATATTGAAGAAGGATCAGCCGAGTGGTTCTTGTGGGAGAACAACTCCATTTGGCTCACTAACTTCACACACCATCAGGCTTCCAAGCAGCTCTCAAGGAAACTCAGGTTTCACACTCTATGCTTAGTGCCCTTTGAGTGCCTAGGACTGAAATGAACCTGGTAGAGCATCTCACACAAACGAATGCTCCACATGCGGGTTTCACATGCCACCAACTCCACATTCACAGGCAACTTCAGCGCCACAGCCGTTTTCAGATAGCCCTCAATGCAAAGGCTCTAGACGCAAATATTGGTGTGAGAGCTAATTCAATCAAGGAAACACTGCATGTTGGTGAAGGGCATATTGAAGAAGGATCAGCCGAGTGGTTCTTGTGGGAGAACAACTCCATTTGGCTCTCTAACTTCACACACCATCAGGCTTCCAAGCAGCTCTCAAGGAAACTCAGTTTTCACACTCTATGCTTAGTGCACTTTGAGTGCATTATCTAGGAATGAACCTGGTAGAGCATCCCACACAAACGAATGCTCCACATGCGGGTTTCACATGCCACCAACTCCACATTGACAGGCAACTTCAGCGCCACAGCCGTTTTCAGATAGCCCTCAATGCAAAGGCTCTAGACGCAAATATTGGTGTGAGAGCTAATTCAATCAAGGAAACACTGCATGTTGGTGAAGGGCATATTGAAGAAGGATCAGCCGAGTGGTTCTTGTGGGAGAACAACTCCATTTGGCTCACTAACTTCACACACCATCAGGCTTCCAAGCAGCTCTCAAGGAAACTCAGTTTTCACACTCTATGCTTAGTGCCCTTTGAGTGCATTATCTAGGAATGAACCTGGTAGAGCATCCCACACAAACGAATGCTCCACATGCGGGTTTCACATGCCACCAACTCCACATTCACAGGCAACTTCAGCGCCACAGCCGTTTTCAGATAGCCCTCAATGCAAAGGCTCTAGACGCAAATATTGGTGTGAGAGCTAATTCAATCAAGGAAACACTGCATGTTGGTGAAGGGCATATTGAAGAAGGATCAGCCGAGTGGTTCTTGTGGGAGAACAACTCCATTTGGCTCACTAACTTCACACACCATCAGGCTTCCAAGCAGCTCTCAAGCAAACTCAGTTTTCACACTCTATGCTTAGTGCCCTTTGAGTGCATTATCTAGGAATGAACCTGGTAGAGCATCCCACACAAACGAATGCTCCACATGTGGGTTTCACATGCCACCAACTCCACATTCACAGGCAACTTCAGCGCCACAGCCGTTTTCAGATAGCCCTCAATGCAAAGGCTCTAGACGCAAATATTGGTGTGAGAGCTAATTCAATCAAGGAAACACTGCATGTTGGTGAAGGGCATATTGAAGAAGGATCAGCCGAGTGGTTCTTGTGGGAGAACAACTCCATTTGGCTCACTAACTTCACACACCATCAGGCTTCCAAGCAGCTCTCAAGGAAACTCAGTTTTCACACTCTATGCTTAGTGCCCTTTGTATGGCTAGGACTGAAATGAACCTGGTAGAGCATCCCACACAAACGAATGCTCCACATGCGGGTTTCACATGCCACCAACTCCACATTCACAGGCAACATCAGCGCCACAGCCGTTTTCAGATAGCCCTCAATGCAAAGGCTCTAGACGCAAATATTGGTGTGAGAGCTAATTCAATCAAGGAAACACTGCATGTTGGTGAAGGGCATATTGAAGAAGGATCAGCCAAGTGGTTCTTGTGGGAGAACAACTCCATTTGGCTCACTAACTTCACACACCATCAGGCTTCCAAGCAGCTCTCAAGGAAACTCAGTTTTCACACTCTATGCTTAGTGCCCTTTGAGTGCATTATCTAGGAATGAACCTGGTAGAGCATCCCACACAAACGAATGCTCCACATGCGAGTTTCACATGCCAGCAACTCCACATTCACAGGCAACTTCAGCGCCACAGCCGTTTTCAGATAGCCCTCAATGCAAAGGATCTAGACGCAAATATTGGTGTGAGAGCTAATTCAATCAAGGAAACACTGCATGTTGGTGAAGGGCATATTGAAGAAGGATCAGCCGAGTGGTTCTTGTGGGAGAACAACTCCATTTGGCTCACTAACTTCACACACCATCAGGCTTCCAAGCAGCTCTCAAGGAAACTCAGTTTTCACACTCTATGCTTAGTGCCCTTTGAGTGCATTATCTAGGAATGAACCTGGTAGAACATCCCACACAAACGAATGCTCCACATGCGGGTTTCACATGCCACCAACTCCACATTCACAGGCAACTTCAGCGCCACAGCCGTTTTCAGATAGCCCTCAATGCAAAGGCTCTAGACGCAAATATTGGTGTGAGAGCTAATTCAATCAAGGAAACACTGCATGTTGGTGAAGGGCATATTGAAGAAGGATCAGCCGAGTGGTTCTTGTGGGAGAACAACTCCATTTGGCTCACTAACTTCACACACCATCAGGCTTCCAAGCAGCTCTCAAGGAAACTCAGTTTCCACACTCTATGCTTAGTGCCCTTTGAGTGCATTATCTAGGAATGAACCTGGTAGAGCATCCCACACAAACGAATGCTTCACATGCGGGTTTCACATGCCACCAACTCCACATTCACAGGCAACTTCAGCGCCACAGCCGTTTTCAGATAGCCCTCAATGCAAAGGCTCTAGACGCAAATATTGGTGTGAGAGCTAATTCAATCAAGGAAACACTGCATGTTGGTGAAGGGCATATTGAAGAAGGATCAGCCGAGTGGTTCTTGTGGAGAACAACTCCATTTGGCTCACTAACTTCACACACCATCAGGCTTCCAAGCAGCTCTCAAGGAAACTCAGTTTTCTTTTTTTTTCTTTCTTTTTTTTTTTTTTTTTTTGGTTAACACACATCTTTTTTTTTTAATTATTTATTATTTAACTTCAGTAATTACATTGTATTATATGACACAGTTACATAGATACTTGGGTTCTCCCCACCCCTCCCCAAATCCCCCCGCCATGGTGGATTCCTCCACCTTGTTGCATAACCGCAGCTCAAGTTCAGTTGAGATTTCCCCCTTGCAAGCGTATACCAAACATAGAGTCCAGTATCTTATTTTCCAGTCAAGTTCAACGGCTTCTTAGGTATACCCTCTCTGGTCTGAAGACAGAGCCAGCAGAGTATCATCCCAGTCAATTGAAAGCTCCAACATACCATCAGCAAAAATTTACATCATTATGGAATTAATTGACATAGTAATGAGTAATCAATATGTTAAAAGTAAATGCGAGTTCCCGGCCACCTTCTGTGACCACCTCACCTATACTTCAATTTTAGTTTATACACAACATATAACATTCAAAACATAACATGTTATACATAACATCATATCATCTTAAATTAAGGCAAACATGTGGTATTTAACCTTGTGTGATTGGCTCATTTCCCTTAGCATTATGGTTTCCAGTTTGGCCCATTTGGCCACAAAGAACTGCATTTTGTTTTTTTTTAATAGCTGAGTAGTATTCCTTGGAGTAGATGAACCATAGCTTTCTTATCCAATCCTCTGTTGATGGGCATTTTGGTTGTTTCCATGTTTTTGCAATTACTGATTGTGCTGCTATGAACATAGGAGTGCATGTTGGTTTCTCATAGAACAAGTGCACTGGAACACTTAGGGGTAGGCCCTCACTTCCTAAAAAAGACTCCAGATGCAGTAGAAATCGAGACCAAAATAAACAATTGGGACCTCATCAAACTAAGAAGCTTCTGTACAGCTAGAGAAACAATCAACAAAGTAAAAAGGCAACCCACAGAATGGGAGAAGATCTTCGCACACGACATAGGTGATAGAGGGCTGATCTCCAGAATATACAAAGAGCTACAAAACAACCAAAATGTCAAAACAAACAAGCCACTCAAGAAATGGGCACGGGAAATGGGCAAACACTTCACAAAGGAACAAATCCAAATGGCAAATAAGCATATGAAAAAATGCTCAAGTTCCCTGGTAATAAGGAAAATCCAAATTAAAACATCAATGAGGTACCACCTAGCGCCAATAAGACTGGCCCACATGAATGAAAGCACCAACGACACTTGTTGGCGAGGTTGCGGGGAAAAGGGAACCCTACTCCACTGCTGGTGGGGCTGCAGGCTGGTACAGCCTCTATGGAAATCAGTATGGAGAATATTCAAACAACTCAAATTCAACATACATACCGTATGATCCAGCAATAGCAACCCTAGGGAAACTCAGTTTTCACACTCTATGCTTAGTGCCCTTTGAGTGCATTACTTAGGAAAGAACCTGGTAGAGCATCCCACACAAACGAATGCTTCACATGCGGGTTTCACCATGCCACCAACTCCACATTCACAGGCAACTTCAGCGCCACAGCCGTTTTCAGATAGCCCTCAATGCAAAGGGCTCTAGACGCAAATATTGGTGTGAGAGCTAATTCAATCAAGGAAACACTGCATGTTGGTGAAGGGCATATTGAAGAAGGATCAGCCAAGTGGTTCTTGTGGGAGAACAACTCCATTTGGCTCACTAACTTCACACACCATCAGGCTTCCAAGCAGCTCTCAAGGAAACTCAGTTTTCACACTCTATGCTTAGTGCCCTTTGAGTGCATTATCTAGGAATGAACCTGGTAGAGCATCCCACACAAACGAATGCTCCACATGCGGGTTTCACATGCCACCAACTCCACATTCACAGGCAACTCTCAGCGCCACAGCCGTTTTTCAGATAGCCCTCAATGCAAAGGCTCTAGATGCAAATATTGGTGTGAGAGCTAATTCAATCAAGGAAACACTGCATGTTGGTGAAGGGCATATTGAAGAAGGATCAGCCGAGTGGTTCTTGTGGGAGAAACAACTCCATTTGGCTCTCTAACTTCACACACCATCAGGCTTCCAAGCAGCTCTCAAGGAAACTCAGTTTTCACACTCTATGCTTAGTGCCCTTTGAGTGCATTATCTAGGAATGAACCTGGTAGAGCATCCCACACAAACGAATGCTTCACATGGGGGTTTCACATGCCACCAACTCCACATTCACAGGCAACTTCAGCGCCACAGCCGTTTTCAGATAGCCCTCAATGCAAAGCTCTAGACGCAAATATTGGTGTGAGAGCTAATTCAATCAAGGGAAACACTGCATGTTGGTGAAGGGCATATTGAAGAAGGATCAGCCGAGTGGTTCTTGTGGAGAACAACTCCATTTGGCTCACTAAACTTCACACACCATCAGGCTTCAAGCAGCTCTCAAGGAAACTCAGTTTTCACACTCTATGCTTAGTGCCCTTTGAGTGCATTATCTAGGAATGAACCAGGTAGAGCATCCCACACAAACGAATGCTCCACATGCGGGTTTCACATGCCACCAACTCCACATTCACAGGGCAACTTCAGCGCCACAGCCGTTTTCAGATAGCCCTCAATGCAAAGGCTCTAGACGCAAATATTGGTGTGTGAGAGCTAATTCAATCAAGGAAACACTGCATGTTGGTGAAGGGCATATTGAAGAAGGATCAGCCGAGTGGTTCTTGTGGGAGAACAACTCCATTTGGCTCACTAACTTCACACACCATCAGGCTTCCAAGCAGCTCTCAAGGAAACTCAGTTTTCACACTCTATGCTTAGTGCCCTTTGAGTGCCTAGGACTGAAATGAACCTGGTAGAGCATCTCACACAAACGAATGCTCCACATGCGGTTTCACATGCCACCAACTCCACATTCACAGGCAACTTCAGCGCCACAGCCGTTTTCAGATAGCCCTCAATGCAAAGGCTCTAGACGCAAATATTGGTGTGAGAGCTAATTCAATCAAGGAAACACTGCATGTTGGTGAAGGGCATATTGAAGAAGGATCAGCCGAGTGGTTCTTGTGGGAGAACAACTCCATTTGGCTCACTAACTTCACACACCATCAGGCTTCCAAGCAGCTCTCAAGGAAACTCAGTTTTCACACTCTATGCTTAGTGCCCCTTTGAGGTGCATTATCTAGGAATGAACCTGGTAGAACATCCCACACAAACGAATGCTCCACATGCGGGTTTCACATGCCACCAACTCCACATTCACAGGCAACTTCAGCGCCACAAGCTGTTTTCAGATAGCCCTCAATGCAAAGGCTCTAGACGCAAATATTGGTGTGAGAGCTAATTCAATCAAGGAAACACTGCATGTTGGTGAAGGGCATATTGAAGAAGGATCAGCCGAGTGGTTCTTGTGGGAGAACAACTCCATTTGGCTCACTAACTTCACACACCATCAGGCTTCCAAGCAGCTCTCAAGGAAACTCAGGTTTCACACTCTATGCTTAGTGCCCTTTGAGTGCCTAGGACTGAAATGAACCTGGTAGAGCATCTCACACAAACGAATGCTCCACATGCGGGTTTCACACATGCCACCAACTCCACATTCACAGGCAACTTCAGCGCCACAGCCGTTTTCAGATAGCCCTCAATGCAAAGGCTCTAGACGCAAATATTGGTGTGAGAGCTAATTCAATCAAGGAAACACTGCATGTTGGTGAAGGGCATATTGAAGAAGGATCAGCCGAGTGGTTCTTGTGGGAGAACAACTCCATTTGGCTCTCTAACTTCACACACCATCAGGCTTCCAAGCAGCTCTCAAGGAAACTCAGTTTTCTCACACTCTATGCTTAGTGCACTTTGAGTGCATTATCTAGGAATGAACCTGGTAGAGCATCCCACACAAACGAATGCTCCACATGCGGGTTTCACATGCCACCAACTCCACATTGACAGGCAACTTCAGCGCCACAGCCGTTTTCAGATAGCCCTCAATGCAAAGGCTCTAGACGCAAATATTGGTGTGAGAGCTAATTCAATCAAGGAAACACTGCATGTTGGTGAAGGGGCATATTGAAGAAGGATCAGCCGAGTGTTCTTGTGGGAGAACAACTCCATTTGGCTCACTAACTTCACACACCATCAGGCTTCCAAGCAGCTCTCAAGGAAACTCAGTTTTCACACTCTATGCTTAGTGCCCTTTGAGTGCATTATCTAGGAATGAACCTGGTAGAGCATCCCACACAAACGAATGCTCCAC